>NC_057715.1:118580432-118591529 GCF_004010195.1 Chiloscyllium plagiosum | reverse complement strand
GAAGGATGTGGAAGCTTTGGAGAGGGTGCAGAGAAGATTTACCAGGATGTTGCCTGGAATGGAGTGGAAGTCGTACGAGGATAGGTTGAGAGTTCTCGGTCTTTTCTCGTTGGAACGGCGAAGGATGATGGGTGACTTGATAGAGGTTTATAAGATGATCAGAGGAATAGATAGAGTAGACTGTCAGAAACTTTTTCCCCGGGTACAACAGAGTGTTACAAGGGGACATAAATTTAAGGTGAAGGGTGGAAGGTATGGGGGAGATGTCAGGGGTGGGTTCTTTGCCCAGAGAGTGGTGGGGGCATGGAATGCGCTGCCTGTGGGAGTGGTAGAGTCAGAATCTTTGGTGATCTTTAAGCGGCAATTGGATAGGTACATGGATGGGTGCTTAAGCTAGGACAAATGTTCGGCACAACATCATGGGCCGAAGGGCCTGTTCTGTGCTGTCTTGTTCTATGTTCTATGTTCTATCCCTCCTTAGATATGAGGCACAAAACTGTTCACAATATTCCAGGTCTGATCAGAGCCTTATACAACCTCAGCAGTATATCTCTGCTCTTGTAATCTAGTCCTTTTGAAATGAATACTAATATTACATTTGTCTTCCTAATTGCTAACTAAAATACATATTAACTTTAAGATAATCCTGAACTAGGACTCCCAAATAAATGCATCATGCTTCAGATTTCTGAAGCCTTTTACCATTTTGAAAATAATTTGCACCTCTATACTTGCTACTGAAGTGCATAACCTTGCACTTTCACACATTGTATTCCATCGGCTACTTCTTTGCACATTCTCCTGGCCTGTCCAAGTCCTCTGCAGCCTCCCAGCTTCCTCAATGCCACCTGCCCTTCCACTTATTTTTGTGTCATCTGCAAATCCCTTCATGATCTTCCAACTCTTTGGCTTTGTTGTGGTCCTGCTACCACTGCTCTGTGAAAGTAGTTAGAAAAATCAAGACAGCAGAAAGAAAGGAAAACCTCTCTCCCCAACTCCATCTAATTCCCACACTTACCAAACTGCCACACTCTACATACTGCTGGTTGCAATCTGCCTATCTGCTCGGCTTTCTCACATGGAACTTTCATCTTGGTGAAGTTTAGAAGGACTGGGTTGTGGGGGAGGGGCGGATTTAAACTTTCAGAAAACTGAGGGGCCTGGATAGAATGGATGTTGAAAAGAGTTTACCATGAGTAGGAGTGTGGAAGCCATCTTGTCACATATTAATCTGAGGTTGATCCTCTGCAGTGACAACCCTGTGAATCCCTCCTGGTTTCCTGAAGTGGGTGGGTGCCCCAAACTCGTAGGGGGATAATACCCAGCTCCACTGGCAATCAGCAGGGTATATGATAGACATGCTTGAAGGTTGGCTCCAGCTTCAATACAATGTCCACGTACATCTCCGTCCATATTCCTCACTAATCTCACAGGCAGGAATAAATCTATGGGGTATATTTGCATTAAAAGCAGGCAACCCACGGTTGGCATGCTGGCTTCAGTAAGTGTGTACACTCCCTACTCCTTACCATTTCATTTGTGGCCAAAAGGCCTACCCCTGGCTGCCTGCATCCTGGACTGGGAGTTGTTATTTAGGCTATTTGTCCCTTTCCTTTAGCATCTCCCACTCTTTGCCTTTGAGGCATCAACACCTCACAGCAAGAGGGCTCTTACAACTTTTCAGAGGCTTTCATCTATTTTCTCCCCTCCCTGCGCCACCCTCCAACTGAAAGTTGAGGTTAGATGAATAGCCTTTGAAAAGATTACGAATGCACGTCTTCAGCCCTTGACCAGCTCAATGCAGAGATGGTCGCTATTTGCACCGTCACCCTACAGAACAGAATGGCCTGAGACTACCTTTTAGCCAAGAAACGAGTGTCACAAAGCTGGTCTTTTTTTTTTGTCAAAGCTGTTCCTTTTCTCAAGGATACTGTGTCCTTGATCTTTTTCAGAGGGGTCGTAAAACACTCTGTGCTCCAAAATGGCTGGGTTTGGTACAGAGATAAAAGGGTATTGGAGGCTTTTTTACTTATGTATAAACAGATGAGACTTCAGGCCAAAGTTTTTATGTGTTTAGAAATAACCTGTATAAGTCAAGGGGGCATGGCCAGCTCTCTAGCTGAGCAGTTCAGTTCAGAACTTTAGTTAGGAATTCAGCAGTAGGCTGTGTGCAAACAGATTGATAAACTCTCTCTCCTTCGGCCCTTCTAACTTCGACCTGTAAGCGTTTGTTTCATTTTTACTGTGTTAAAGGGGTTTGCTTATTGGGACTGTTGTGTATATTCAGAACAGCATAATCATGTCTAGTTTGGATAGACTGAGTTCTGTAGATGTTCTTTATTCTGTTCTTTGTGTTTCATTCTGTAATTTTGTGAATAAATTTTTGCCTGTTTAAGACCTGGTAGTCAACCTAGCTAACCTACTCCAGGTAATTTTCACTGTACACTTACCGAAACAAATACCAAAGTTACAGTCTGGGCTGCCCGCTTAAGAATGTTTTGAGTGGTCTGGCCTAGTCCATAACAGGAGGCACCTGTGCTCTTATTGGCTCTGACTGTTGTACCTATATCCCTCACTCCAGTGAGAACATTACTAACATTGCCACACACATCTGAAAGGCAGCATCCTCCCTCCATGATACTAGTCCCTGCTGGGTGGGTGGGTGATTTGGTTCTTGGGCTAATGCTTTCCTTCGGGCCTTGTTGTTCTTGTTGCTGTTTTTGTTGTGCTGGCAATTGTTATCATTTTCATCAAGCAGTGTTGTGCCCGGTTTGGTTCACTACTGCTACCTAATGTCATGGCCTCTTCCCAACTTGTCAAAATCCCCATCGCCAATAACTCCCTCTCTACGCTGGAATTCCCTGACTCTTACAACCTGGAACCCGATGACCCTGATTCTGATACTTACCTGAAACCTGACGACCCTGACTCTGACACTAACCTGGAACCTGATGACCCTGACTTTGACACTAACCTGAAACCTGACGACCCTGACTCCGATACTTACCTGAAACCTGATGACCCTGACTTTGACACTTACCTGAAACCTGATGACCTTGACTCTGACACTAACCTGGAACCTGATGACTCAGACTTTGACACCTGCCTGGAAGACTCCAAGCCCCTGCTGCCTGACAATCCACCTGGATCTGGATATATTCCCCTTTTGTTGAATCCCCTGATCTGCTTTTCTGGTTTGGTGAAAAGGAAAAGGGAGGAATTGTTTAAGAATTGTGGAAGCCATTTTGTCACATATTAACGTGTGGAAACCATTTTGCCTTACATTCAGTGCCTGCCCTGTAGAAAGCTTGTTTCCCATGTCTGCCTGAGATGGTTGGTCTTGCAGCTGTGCAAATATCTGATAAACGAATTCCTCTCTTTGCATGAAGCCATTCATCTCTTTGTAAGGACCTATTGAATACCAACGCCTGCTTACCAACTACAAACCAACACTGTCCTGACACTACATGACCAGTGCTAATGCCAGGCAAGTTGCCCTATGCCTGCCCATTATTCTGTAATTAACAGTTTGCTAATTGTTAGCCAGTTGAAATCCACAAAATCATGCGACAATCTGTATTCCGTCAAAGTGACTTGGGACCATTTGATCAAGCTGGTCTCCTTGCTTCTCTCTGTGATAACACAAATAAACGTGTCAATACTCAACGCTTGTGTGCTCGTTACTTTCTAAATTAGACCACTACGGGCAAGTCACCCTCTGAATAATTGACGTCTTCCCCAACAAGGAGGGACTAGGACTCAAGGACACAGCCTCAGAGTGAAGATAACCTTTTAACTGAGATAAAGAGGAATTTCTTCAGCCAGTCAGTGGTTAAGCTGTGGAACTGAGTGTGTGATCTTGATTGTCATGGAGTTATACAGCATAGAAACAGGCCCTTTGGCCCAACTCGTCCATGCCAACCACATTTCTGAAACTGAACTAGTCCCATTTGCCTGCATTTTGTCCAATTCCCTCTATACCTTTCCAATTGATTTACCTGTCCAGATGCCTTTTACATTTGGAGGTAGGTGAGCACTTTGGAGAAAGTGACAATTCAGTTATGTTTACTTTAGCGATGGAAAGGGACAAGTATACACCAGAGGGCAACAGCTCAGCTGGGGGAAAGGCAATTATGATGCAATTAGACAAGATTTAGGATGCATAGGATGGGGAAGGAAATTGCAGGGGATGCAAATAAAAGAATGTGGAGCTTATTCAAGAAACAGCTACTGTGTGTCCTTGATAAGTATGTACCTGTCAGACAGGGAGGAAGTTGTTGAGCGCAGGAGCCATGGTTTACTGAGGAAGTTGAATCTCTTGTCAAGAGGAAGAAGGCAGCTTAAGTTCAGATGAGATGTGAAGGCTCAGTTAGAGTGATTTGGAGTTACAAGGTAGCCAGGAAAGACTGAAAATGTGTTGCTGGAAAAGCGGAGCAGGTCAGGCAGCATCCAGGGAACAGGAGAATCGACGTTTCGGGCATAAGCCCTTCTTCAGGAATGAGCAAAGTGTCCAGCCAGGAAGGACCTAAAGAGAGAGCTAAGACGAGTGATGAGGGGACATGAGAAGTTATTGGTGGATGGGATCAGGAAAAATCCTAAAACTTTCTATAGGTATATAAGGAATAAAAGAATGACGAGAGTAAGAATAGGGCCAGTCAAGGACATTAGTGGGAAGTTGTGCCTGGAGTCTGAGGAGCTAGGGGAAGCGCAAAATGAATATTTTTCATCAGTATTCACACTGGAAAAAGACAATGCTGTCGAGGAGAATACTGAGAAACAGGTTACTAGACTAGATGGGATTGAGAGTGTGGTGCTGGAAAAGCACAGCAGGTCAGGCTGCATCCAAGAAGCAGGAAAATTGAAGTTTTGGGCAAAAGCCCTTCATCAGTTTGCCTGAAATGTCAATTTTCCTGCTCCTTGGATGCAGCCTGTCCCGCTGTGCTTTTCCAGCACCACACTCTTGACTCTAACCTCCAGCGTCTGCAGTCCTCACTTTCGCCTACATGGGATTGAGGTTCACAAGGAAGAGGAATTAGAAATTCTGAAAACTGTGAAAATAGATAAATCCCCATGGCAGGATTCTCTGGGAAGCCAGGGAGGAGACTGCAGAGCCTTTGGCTTTGATCTTTATGTCGTCATTGTCTACTGGAATAGTGCTAGAAGAGTGGAGGATAGCAAATGTTGCCCCCTTGTTCAAGAAGGAGAGTAAGACAACCCTGGTAATTACAGACCAGTGAGCCTTACTACATTTGTGGGTTGTAAGAGATAGGATTTATAGTCATTTTCAAAGGAATAAGTTGATTAGGGACAGTCAACACAGTTTTGTGAAGGGTAGGTCGTGCCTCACAAACCTTATTGAGTTCTTTAAGAAGGTGACAAAACAGGTGGATGAGGGGAAAGCGGTTGATGTGGCGTATATGGATTTCAGTAAGGCGCTTGATAAGGTTCCCCACGGTAGGCTATTGTACAAAATACGGAGGCGTGGAATTGAGAGCGATTTAATGGTTTGGAACAGAAATTGGCTTGCTGAAAGAAGACAGAGGATGGTGGTTGATGGGAAGTATTCATCCTGGAGTTCAGTTACTAGTGGTGTACCTCAAGGATCTGTTTTGGGTCCACTGCTGTTTGTCATTTTTATAAATAACCTGGATGAGGGCGTAGAAGGATGGGTTAATAAAATTGCAGATGACACTAAGGATAGTAGTGAAAGATGTTGTAGGTTACAGAGGTACATAGATATACTGCAGAACTGGTCTGAGAGATGGCAAATGGAGTTTAATGTGGAGAAGTGTGAGGAAATTCACTTTGGAAGGAGGAAGAGGAATGCAGAGTACTGCGCTAATGGTACAATTCTTGGTAGTGTAGATGAGCAGAGAGATCTCGGTGTCCATGTACATAGATCCCTCAAAGTTCCCACCCAGGTTGATAGGGTTGTTAAGAATGCATAAGGTGTGTTAGCTATTATTGGTAGAGGGATTGAGTTTTGGAACCATGAGGTCATGCTGCAGCTGCATAAAACTCTGATAAGGCTGCACCTGGAGTATTGTGTGCAGTTTTGGTCACCATATTATAGGAAGGATGTGGAAGCTTTGGAAAGAGTTCAGAGGAGACTTACTAGGATGTTGCCTAGTACGAAGGGAAGGTCTTATGAGGAAAGGCTGAGGGATTTGAGACTGTTTTCGTTAGAGAGAAGAAGGTTGAGAGGTGACTTAATTGAGACATATAAGATAATCAGAGGGTTAGATAGGGTGGACAGTGAAAGCCTTTTACCTGGGATGGTGATAGCTAGCACAAAGGCACATAGCTTCCAATTGAGGGGTGATAGATATAGGACAGATGTCAGAGGTAGTTTCTTTACTCAGAAAGTAGTAAGGGCGTGGAACGCACTGCCTGCAACAGTTGTACACTCATCAACTTTATGGGTATTTAAATGGTCATTGGATAGGCATATGGATGAGAATGGAAGTTAGATGGAGTGTAACTTAGATGGGCTTTAGACTGGTTTCACAGGTCAGTGTAACATCGAGGGCCATTGTAATGTTCTATGTTCTACACACACACACACACACTCTCAAATGCACACACACACATACTCTCTCAAATGCACACAAAGACACATTCACATTCTCTCAAATGCGTGCACACATTCACATTCTCTCAAATGCACACACACACTCTCTCTCACACACCGTCTCTCCCGCGCACACGCACACACACAAACTGAGGACAATTATTTCATTCAAGATTCTTTTCTGTCAAAAAAAACCTGACCGCAGCTTCAAACATTGACTCAAAGCGGGCCTCACACCTAAAGGTGTCTAACCTGAGATATCACCTCTTGTACATTGATAAAAATATTTTAATTATCTAGGACAAAGACTTGAAAAGAATCTGGATTTTGCATTTTAATCAGCAGTCTACCTCTTAACTAATTAAAGGATTCAACAAGGACAGCTAGTTTTAAAGTTGTTAACATTTTGCTTATAAACACTATGTCTCATATCTCTCTATCATACCACACCTGAGGAAGGAACAGAGCTCCAAAAGCTTGCAATTTCAAATAAACTTGTTGGACTGTAACCTAGCATTGTTTGATTTTTGACCTTGGTCCACCCAGTCCAACTCCTTCAGCTCCATATCCTTATTGCTGTAATAGATTCACTGAACAAAATTGTCAAATTGAGGGGTGATAAATATGGGACAGATGTCAGAGGTTGTTTCTTTACTCAGGGAGTAGTAGGGGTGTGTAACGCACTGCCCGCAACAGTTGTAGTCTCACCAGCTTTATGGGCATTTAAATGAACGAGAATGGAATAGTGTAGCTTACATTGGTTTCAGATTGGTTTCACAGGTCAGCGCAGCATCGAGGGCTGAAGGGCCTGTACTGTGCTGTAATGTTTGATGTTCTAAATATTATACTTGTACTTGCCTCTAACACTTTCTCTGGTAGCACCCTCTATATGAAAAAGTTGCCCCTCAAGTCCCTTTTAAATCTTTCCCCTTTCACCCTAAACCTATTCCCTCTAGGTTTTGATTTCCCTACTCTGGAGAAAAGACCTTATCCATGCTTCTCATGATTTTATCAACCACTAAAAGGTCACCTCTCAGCCTGCTGTGCTGCAGGGAAAGAAGTCCCAGCTTATCCAGCCTACGTATAACTCAAACCCTCCAGTTTTGCTAACATGCTTGTCAATTTTCTTTTGCATCCTTTCCAGTATAACAACATCCTTCCTATCACAGGGAGACCAGAATTGTACTCAGTACTCCAAATCTGGCATCACCAATTTCTTGCACAGCCCTAACATGATGTTCCAATTCCTGTAATCAATCACTCAACGAAGGCAAACATTAAAAAAAAGCCTTCTTCATCACTCTGTCTACCTATGATACCACTTTTAAGGAAATATGCACCTGAACTCCTATGTCATTCTGTTTGACAACACTCCCCAGGACTCTACCATAAACTGTGTCAGTCCTGCCCTGGTTTGTCTTACCAAAATGCAATACATTGCATCTTTCTGTATTAAATTTTATCTGCCAATGCTCGGCTGATATTCTCAGCCAAATTGTTCATATAAATGACTAACAACGTTGGACCCAGCATCAATCCTTGCTTATGCTGTTGGACACAGGCCTCCAGTTGGAACAACAACCCTCTACCACCATCCCATTTTCTCTTGTTTTCAAGCCAACTTTGTATTAAATTGGCTAGCTCTCCCTGGATCCCATAGGATCTAACCTACTAACCAGCCTACGTTTTGAAGGCCTTGCTAAAACCATGTAGACAATGTTTATTGCATTGCCCTCACCTCTTCAAAAAACTTAATCAAGTTTATTTGACATGATTTCCCACACATAAAGTTATGATGACTATCTCTCATCAGCCCTAGCCTTTCCAAATGCATGTAGATCCATTCTTAGAATCCACTCCAGCAATTTACCCATCGCTGACATGAGGCTCACCGGTCCATAATTCCCTGGCTTTTCTTTGCAGCCCGTCTTAAATAATAGCACAACATTAATCACCTTCCCGTCTTCTTACAGCTCACCTGTGGCTGCCAATGATACAAATGTCTCTAGTAGGGGCCCCACAATTTCTTCCCGAGCTTCCTACAATGTCCTGGGAAACATTTGATCAGGTCCCAGGACTTACCTACCATTATGTCTTTTAAAACTTCTTCTTTAATGTGAATTCTTTTTGAGACAGCGCAATTTACTCCCGACTTCTCTAGCTTCCATGTCTTTCTCCACGGTTAATGCTGATGAGAAATACTTGTTTAGGATCTCACCCATGTTCTAACTTAAGTGGCTTCTAACTTAGACAATCTTGTAATCTTTAAGGGGATCTATTCTCTCCATTATTGTTCTTTTGAACTTAATATACTTGTAGAATTTATTTGGATTCTCCGTAACCTTATCTGATAAAGCTATCTCATATCCCCCCTTTTTCCCTCCTGATCTCCCTCTGAAGTACACTCCGACACCCCATATACTCCTTCATTTGATCCCAGTTGTCTGTACCTGACATATGTCTTCTTCTTTTTCTTGACCATAGCCTCAATATCTTGAGTCATCTTTTATTCCATAATCCTTCCAGCCTTGCCCTTCACACTAACAGGGAGCGTTATCTCACTTTTGAGAGCTTTCCACTTACCAAACGTCCCTTTCCTGGCAAACAGCCTCTCCCAATCAACTTTTGAAAATTCTTATCTAATACCATTAAAATTGGCCTTGCCTTAATTTAGATCTTTAGTTTAAGGGGATTGGTAAGGGGATCAAGGGTAATGGGGAGAAGGCAGGAGAATGGAGATGAGAAACATACCAACCATGATCAAATGGCAGAGTAGTATCGATGGGCATCCAATCACGAACCCGTAAAACGTTATTTCTCCCCGACCAATAAAATCCATTATCTCTTCGTTAAGATGTTTATACTTCTTCACTTTTTCCTCCCAGGCTGCTTCTAAGGAGTTAATTTGAAAATCCGCTCTAATAGTCACATCCACTACCACAATTCGATTATCCTTTTTAAAAATCAGATCAGGAATCCATAGTTTCCCTAAATTATCTCTAATTCTAGGTTCCACACCATGCCGAAATATGCGCCAATGTCTCGGATGTTGCACTACACCTTCTGCAGGCCTTGGTATTGAATGATCTTCCGTACGATAACGAGGCCCTGGTAGGGAACAAGTTGGTCCTCAGCAGAATCGAATTTATCACTTTTGATGTTTTCATATATCTTGTCTTCTTCAACCAACTATTCGATATAGTGTCATTCTTATAGTAATGAGCGCCTGCTCCTTGGCATGGGAGGGCTATCCATTTGTCGACCTCCATCGATCTCCAGCTCTTGTAGTTAACACTACTGAGCTCATCCAAAATCTCATTACTATCCTCTCTTGCGCTATCCAATCCGCCCTCCTCTCGATTAATACTTGGTATCCATATTCCGCCCTCCTCTCGATTAATACTTGGTATCCATATCGACTCCAAGACTTTTAACTTGCTCATTTTCTTCATCTTCTCCACCGCACTTTCTCCAATGAAACGAAATGAGGCATGCAAAATCTCGTCTTTGGCTTGATGCAGTCTCTCAAGTTTCCTCATAATCGAGATAGGTATAAATGTTCCCAGCTTGGTAAATGCCAGGCCTCCGTCACGGACCTTAGCATATATTACGCCATCTGTAACGGACTGCGGAAGGTGTAGAATTTCCTTTATGGCACCTTTTATAATCAAGTCCAATTTCGTGTAGAATTTCCTTTATGGCACCTTTTATAATCAAGTCCAATTTCTTAAGATAGTTCCCTGAGGATTCTGATAAAATTAGGTAATAAAATAATCTTGGGATAAAATAAGTTTTTAAAATGTCTATTTTCTGTAGTGGTTTTAAAAATGAAGATTTTAGGTTACTGATCCAATTTAGTAGTTGGGCTTCCCAGTCGGCCTGACTGACACCAATCCAATGGTCTATCTTGGCCCCTAGATATTTGTCAGTTTGGCCCGGTTCAATACACTGAATAGAACTGTTATTAAATTTCCAATTTGCCAATTCGTTATAAATAAATGTTTTATTTTTAAAAACAAAGTTAAAACCTTTCGTCTTATTTACATTTACTTCTAACCCCGTATTATGGCAAAACTTTTCGACTAATTTTAAATTGGTTATCATGCCCTCATTAGAATCGCTAATCAGTGCAATATCGTCGGCAAACGCCAACGTAGCACAATGAAAACTCTTGCCGTCCTGTCCTAAAAATATTCCTTGCCTTTTTCCTTCAATGGACGCAATAAGGGGGTCCATAACTATATTGAACAGAATGGGCGATAAAGCATCCCCTTGCTTTACCCCTCTTAAAATTCCTATAGGTTCTGTCTTACAATTTGATCCCTCAATTTGTGTAAAATTATTCTCGTATAGATTAGCTACTAATTTAATAAATAATGACGGGACCTGAAGTCTTCTCAGGGCCGTTAAAATTAACTTGTGGCCGACCGAATCAAAAGCCTTAGCAAGATCTACAAATACTACTGCTAAGTTTTTCCTATTCTTTTTTGCTCCATTAATTATATTCTCTAATATTTTAATATTTT
>NC_057715.1:118572520-118579635 GCF_004010195.1 Chiloscyllium plagiosum | reverse complement strand
CTATGCTGTTTTTGCTCTGCTTACTATTATTAAATTTTGATCTTAATCCTGTCTTTTTAGTCCTTTTTTTATCTAATCCATTATTCTTATTTAGTCCTATTTTTGACATTATTTTATCCATAATGATATCATAATCCTTGATACTACCCTTTAATCTAACCGTTCCGGCCTCTAATATCTGAACTAACTTGTCCACTGATTTATTTTCATACTCTTCAATTTCTAGCCTATCGCTACCTCTTAGAGTATTTCTATCCGGAGACTTCTCCATCACCCTCACCTCAGCTTGTTCCACTTCGTTACCATCCTCTTCCTTCTCCTCTCCACTACCCATAGTATCAGGAATTAACATCTGGTCCTGGTCTACGGCCTCCCCTATGTTTTTATTTTTCAATAACCTTCTCTTGTCTGATATCTGTTTTGCCGTTTTGGTGGTAATTTTCTCTGCCATTAGTTTGTTGATATTCTTACATCCCTTAAATTCTATTTCTAACCTTTGCACTTCAGCAACTTCCTCAATTGACCATATTCCCTTCCTTACTTTCTCGGGATCAACCCCCTTATTTTTACCCCCTTTGACCCCGATTTTCCTTTTTTCATTCCTCACTAAGGGATGGGCATGCCTCTCGTGTTGCCCTAAACCTCTAACAGTTTTAAACTTAGACTGACACACTTCACACTGGACCATGTTATCAAGTTCTCCCTCTTCTCTCCTCCCCAAATTATCACTTTCATTATCATTATCCTTATTATCAACCTTGACAGTACACTTCGAATAGTGGCAAGCTACAGCATGATAGCTCCCTTCCCACTTGCACTTATTACATCTAACTCGAATGGATTTTATTCCTTTACATACCTTTAAATGCTTTCTAAAATGCCCAATTGTGTTATATATGGGTAGAAAGATCTAATTCTGCTCCTATAACTTAAGGTACTGTTGTGGTATCAGAAGCTGATTTTAAAATTGAGGTCAGGAACGAATTAGCCAATATTTAGATGGATATCTTAAAGAAACAAAGAGAATGCTAGAGAAATTCAGCAGGTCTGGCTGTATCAGTGGAGAGAAACAGAGTTAACATTTTGAATACAAAGTTAAAAATCACACAACACCAGGTTATAGTCCAACAGGTTTAATTGGAAACACTAGCTTTTGAAGCGCTGCTCCTTCATCAGGTGGTTGTCTCAGCGTTCCGAAAGCTAGTGCTTCCAATTAAATCTGTTGGACTATAATCTGGTGTTGTGAGATTTTTAACTTTATACAGCCCAGTCCAACACCGGCATCTCCAAATCACACCCTACTGTTGTTAGAATACTGAATGGACTCTCAAACTCTCAGCATTCGCCTATACCTGTGTTTTTGTTTTTGCCGCTATTTACTTATTATTTACTTATCTATGCGACTTAACTCTGTGATCTGCCTGTATTGCTCACAAGACAAAGCTTTTCACTGTGCCTCGGTACACGTGACAATAAATTCAATTCAATTCAATTTATTGAACCAATCCTCATTCTGGTAAACTTTCTCTGCACCCCTCCAAAGCATTTTCCTCTGATAGAGTGACAACCAGAACTGCACATAATATTCCAAATGTGGCCTAATGTTTTTTTACAGCTGTAACAAGACTTGCTAGCTTTTATATTCAATGCCCCGGCCAACCAAGGCTAGCATACTGTACAACTTCTTGATGACTTTACTCATCCTGTGTTGCCACTTTCAGGGATCTATGGACCTGTATGCCCAGATTAATCTGTATGTCAATTTGTATGGATAGGATTTTTCCTCACAGGAGGGTGTAACACTTGCTCCAGACACACTTTTCAGGTGAAGCAGCATTTTAAAAGTACATCATTCACTGTATTTATTGATCACCATCCTTTGCATTGGCAAGACCAAACACAGACTGCGTGACTGACCTGCCAGTAGCTGATGACTTGAAAAAACACCTTGCTCTCAAGTTAATATTTCTGTCCTGGCCCTGCTGCCATGTTTCAATAAAGCAACACCTCATTTTCTGCTGAGGCACATTACAGCTTTGAGATCTCAACAGTGAATTCAACAGTTTCAGAAACTGACTGCTTTATGTCTGGCCTCTATTTTTCTTACATTCACTGCCTCCGTCAAAATTATGAGAAAAAGTACCTTCCAACATCTTTACGTTTTGAAGAAGTCATACTGTATTCAAATTTGGAGAAGCTGGTGTTCGACTGGGGTATACAAAGTTAAAAATCACACATCACCAGGTTATAGTCCAACAGGTTTATTTGGAAGCACTAGCTTTCGGAGCACCGCTCCTTCATCAGGTGGTTGTCCTGCTGAAGGAGCAGCGCTCCAAAAGCTAGTGTTTCCAATTAAATCTGTTGAAATATAACCTGGGGATGTGTGATTTTTAACTTAAAACAGTAGGGCAGAAACTTTCAAAACCAGCTGGTGCGTGTTGTTAGGCTTCTGTACCTTCTCGCCGATGGTAGAGGTTGTAGAAAAGCATTGCCAGGGTGGGATGGATCTTTGAGAATGCTGGAGGACTTTCCTTGACAGTGGGCCTGGTAGATGGATTCTATAGGTGGGAGGTTGGCCTTTGTGATTGTCCGGGCCGAGTTCACCACTCTCTGTAACCATCTCTGATCTTGAATGGTACAGTTGCCATACCAGGTAGTGATACATCCAGACAGAATGCTCTCGATGGCACACCTATAAAAGTTGGCAAGGGTATTCGCTGTCATGCCCAATTTCCTCAGCTGCCTGAGGAAGAAGAGATGTTGTTGGGTCTTTGTAACCAGTGCGTCCACATGGAGAGTCCAAGAAAGCTTGTTGTGGATGATCACCCCCAGGAGCCTGACACTCTCCACTTGTTCCACCTCTGTGCTGTTAATGTGTAGGGGGACATGAGTAACATCCTGCCGCAAGTCAATAATGACTTCCTTGGTTTTGCCGGCATTGAGAGCTGGGTTGTTCTCAGTGCACCATTTTTCCAGGTCTCCCACCTCCCGTCTATAGTCTGTTTCATCACCATCTGAGATTCAACCAACTATGGTGGTGTCATCAGCAAACTTATAAATGGCATTAGTTTGGTATTTGGCGACGCAGTCATGGGTATACAGTGACTACAGTAGGGAGCTGAGTACACACATCTAGGGGGGCTCCAGTGTTGAGTGTCAGTGAGGATGAAATATTGTCCCCAACCTTCACTGACTGTGACCTGTGGGTCAGGAAACAGGATCCAGTTGTAGAGAATGAGGCTTAGTCCGAGATCACTAAGTTTAGTAATCAGTCTCGCAGGGATAATAGTGTTGAAGGCTGGACTATAGTCAATGAGTAGGATTCTTACGCAGCTATTTTTGGTGTCAAGATGTTCTCGTGAGGAGTGAAAGGCAAGTGATATGGCATCTGACGTGGATCTGTTGGTCCCATAGGCAAATTGGAGTGGGTCAAGAGTAGTGGGGAAGCTGGAGTTGATTAATACCATGTCCAGCCTTACAAAGCTTCATGACCGCCAAAGTTAGGGCCACTGGTAGTCATTGAGACATGCTGCATGAGCCTTCGTAGACACAGGGATGATGTTGGCCCTCTTGAAGCAGGTAGGGACAGTGGCCTGCTGCAGGGAGAGGTTGAAGATGTCTGAGAAGATCTCTGTCAGTTGATCTGCGCATGCTCTGAGTGCACAGTCTGGTACTCTGTCTGGTCTCATTATTTTCCTTAGATTCACATGCAGGAAAACTGATCTGACCTCTGATGCAGTGACTGTTGGGATAGATTCATCAGGACTTGTCGGAATATGTGTTTCCTCTCCGCCAAAATTCTGCTCAAAGCGAGCATAGAAGGTGTTGAGACGATCTGGGAGAGATGTGTCATTGTCTGCTGTCTTGCATGTCTCTTTTTAGATACTGTGATGTAATTTAGTCCTTGCCATAGTCACCAGATGTCTGTCTGGGTCTCTAGTTTGGATCAGTATTGGTCCTTGGCTGTCTTAAAGGCGCTGCGAAGATCATACTTGGATTCCTTACATTTGAGTGGGTCTCCTGATCTTCAGATCAGGACAGCACTTTAGGGAACATCTCCGGGACACCCGCACCAATCAACCCTACCGCCCCATGGCCCAACATTTCAACTCCCCCTCCCACTCTGCCGAGGACATGCAGATCCTGGGCCTCCTCCACTGCCGCTCCCTCACCACCCATCTTCAGCCTCGGAACATTTCAACCCCAGGGCATCAATGTGGACTTCACCAGTTCCCTCATTTTCCCTCCTCCCACCTTACCCGAGTTCCAACCTTCCAGCTCAGCACACTCCCATTTATCTCTCCACCCCGGAGGCTCTCTGCCTTCATTCCTGATAAAGGACTTTTGCCGGAAACGCCGATTTTCCTGCTCCTTGGATGCTGTCTGACCTGCTGTGCTTTTCCAGCACACTCTAATATAGACTCTGATTCCCAGCACCTGCAGTTCTCACTTTTGCCTCCTAATCTCACGCCTGGCTTTTAGCAGGTTCTGTATGTCCTGATTCATCCAGGGTTTCCTTTTGGAAACCACCTTTCCCCAGGGTGCCTTTGACATGGCAGTCTTTCTCCTCAACCAAGGAGTCCCACATTATGGTTGACAGGGCCTTCAGCAGCGTCCAAATAATCTCCCTCACTTGTGCCATCACCTCTTCTTCTCCTTCCCGCAACAACTATCAGGTTTCAGCATCTGTGGAGAAAAAGCAGAATTAACATTTCAGGTCCATGGGTTCTGAAGAAGGGTCACCAGATGTTAACTTTGCTTTCTCTCCACAGATACTGCCAGATTTGCTGAGTTTCTTCAGCAATTTCTTTTTTGTTTCTGATTTCTAGTTTCTAGCATTTTGAAAGTCCAAATAAACAACATCTACTGATTCTCCCTTGTCTACTCTACTGGTCACATCCTCAAAAGATTCCTGAATATTTTTCAAGCATGATTTCCCTTTAGTGAATCCATGCTGACTAGGACCGGTTCTGTCACTGTTTTCCAAATGCTTGGTTATTACATTCTGAGTAATTCTGAGTAATCCAGCAATTTCCCCACTACTGATGTCAGGCTAACTGGCCTATAATTCCCTATTTTCTTTCTCCCTCCTTTTGTAAAGATATAAGCAACCGGTTTGCTATGGATAATAAAACAAATCTGGAATTAGAAGTCTAATCATGACCATGAAACCATTGTCAATTGTCGACAAAGCCCTTCTGATTCACTAAAGTCCTTTCAAGAAGGAAATCTGTAATACTGACCTGATCTGGCCTACATGTGACTCCAGACCCACAGCAATGTTGTTTACTCTTAGCTATCCTCTGATATGGCTGAGCAAGCCACTCAGTTGTATCAATCATTACAAAGTCTCAACAATAAGGCAAAACCAGACGGACCACCTGGCACCGAGCTGGGCACTGAAAAAGACATGGCAGAAACAGCCCTGTTGACCCTGCAAAGGCCTCCTTATTAACATCCAAAGTCTAGTGCCAGTACTGGGAGAGCTGTCTCACAGACTAGTCAAGCAACAGCCTGACATAGTCATACTCACGGAATCATACCTTACAGACAATGTTCCAGACATCACCATCACCTTCCTGGAGGGAGTTGCCCTGGGAGTCCTCAACAGGTCAAACAAGGGCGAGGAAACCCACCTACCCATCATCACGTACCAGCCTCCCTTGGCAGATGAATCAGTATTCCTCCATGTTGAACACCATTTGGAGGAAGCAATGATGATGGCAAGAAAGCAATATGTACTCTGCGTGGGGGATTTCAGTGTCCACCACCAAAAGTGTCTCTGTAGCAGCACTCCTGATCAGGCTGGTCAGGTCCTAAAGGACATAGCTGCTATACTGGGTCTGCAGCAAGATTTGAGGGAACCAACAAGAGGGAAAAGCACACTTGACCTCATCCTTACCAATCTGCTGGCGGCAAATGCATCTGTCCATGACAGTTTTGTAAAAGCGACTGCACAGTCATCGCGGAGACAAAGTCCCACCTTCACTTTGAGAATACCCTCCATCATGTTGTGTGGCACTATCAGTGTATTAAATGGGACAGACTTCAAACAGATCTAGCAATTCAGGACTGGGCATCCATGAGATGCTGTGTACTATCGATAGAATTGTACTCCAACACAATCTGTAACCTTATGGCTCAGCATATACCCTACTCAACCACTACCATCAAGCCAAGAGATCTTGGTTCAATGGAGAATGCAGGAGGGCATGCCAGGATCAGCACCAGACATACCTAAAAATGAGGTGTTAACCTGGTGAAGCTACAAAACATGACTACTTACATGCTAAACAGCACAGGCAGCATGTGACAGATAGAACTGAGTAATCCCACAATCAATGGATTAGATGTAAGCTTTGCAATGTTGCCACATTTGAATTGATTTGATTTGATTTATTGTTGTCACATATACCTAAGTACAGTGAAAAGTTTTGTTTTGTGTGCAGTACAAGGAGATCATAACAAACAAAGGGATAGGATTTATGACCATTTGGAAGAACATGGCTTGATTAAAGGTAGTCAGCACGGCTTTGTGAGGGGCAGGTTATGCCTCGCAAATCTTATTGAGTTCTTTGAGGATGTTACTAGACAAGTTGATGAGGGTCGAGCTGTGGATGTGTGTACATGCTCTTCAATAAGGCATTTGATAAAGTTCCCCATGGCAGGCTCGTTCAGAAGGTCAGGAGGAATGGGAGACAGGGAAATTTAGCTGTCTTGATACAGAATTGGATGGTTGACAGAAGACAGCGAGTGATGGTGGAAGGAAAATATTTTGCCTGGAAGTCAGTGGTGAGTGGTGTTCCACAGGGCTCTGTTCTTGGGCCTCTACTCTTTGTAATTTTTATTAATGACTTAGATGAGGAGATTGAAGGATGGGTTAGCATGTTTGCAGACGACACAAAGGTTGGAAGTGTCGTTGACCGTATAGAGGACTGTTGTAGGCTGCAGCGTGACATTGACAAGATGCAGAGATGGGCTGAGAGGTGGCAGATGGAGTTCAACCTGGATAAATGAGAGGTGATGCATTTTGGTAGGTCGAATTTGAAAGCTGAGTACAGGATTAAAGACAGGATTCTTCGCAGTGTGGAGGAACAGCGGGATCTTGGTGTGCA
>NC_057715.1:118559227-118571914 GCF_004010195.1 Chiloscyllium plagiosum | reverse complement strand
GGGGTAAATGTAGGGGTATGGGTGGGTTACACTTCGGCGGGTTGGTGTGGACTGGTTGGGCCGATAGGCCTGTTTCCACACTGTAATGTAATCTAATGTAATCTGTAAAAGTTGGTGAGGATCCTTATGGACATGCTGAATTTCCTTAGCCTTCTGAGGAAGAAGAGATATTGTTGTGCCTTCTTGACTGTCACATCAATGTGGCTGGTCCAGGGAGATTGTTGGTGCCCGTCACTCTGAGGAATTTGAAGCTCTTGACCATCTCAACCTCAGCTCTGTTGATGTGGACAGGGGCGTACCCTTCTCCTTGCTGCCTGAAGTCGATGATCAGCTCTTTAGTTTTGCTGACATTGAGGGAGACCTTGTTATCTTTGCACCACGTCACCAAGCATTCTCTCTCTTTCTTTTATTCTGTGTCATCATCATTTGATATCCAGCCTACAATGGTGGTGTTGTCAGTGAACTTGGAGATGGAGTTCAGATGAAATTTGGCCACACGGTCATGTGTGTACAGGGATTACAGTAAGAGGCTGAGTATGCAGCCTTGTGGGGCACCAGTGTTGAGGATTGTCATGGAGAAGGTGCTGTTGCTTATTCTCACTGATTGCGGTCTTCGGATCAGTAAGTTGAGGTGGAGCAGAGACCTAGGTTTCAGAGTTTTGAGATTAGACAATTAAACAACAATTATAGGGAGAGGCTGAGTAGAATCATAGAATCCCTACAGTGTGGAAGCAAGCCATTGTGCCTATTGAGTCCACGCTGACTCTCTGAAGAGCATCCCATCCAGACTCACCCCCTTACCCCACCCCTACAATCCTGCATATCTCATGGTAAATCCACCCAGCTTACACATCCCCAGATGCTATGGGTAATTTAACATGTCCAATCACATCTCTGGACTGTGAAAGGAAACCCACGCAGATATGGGGAGAATGTGCAAACTCCTCACAGACGCTTGCCCAAGGGTGGAATCCCACCCAGGTCCCTGGCACTGTAAAACAGCAGTGCTAACACTGAACCACCGTGCAACCTGGGGCTATTTTCCATGGAATGTTAAAAGGTTGAGGGGTGACCTTATAGAGATTTATAAAATCATGAGAAGCAAGGATAAGGTGAGTAGGCAATGTAATTTTACCAGGATAGGGGAATCCAAAACTGGAGGGCATAGGTTTAAGGTCAGAGGGGACAGGTTTAAAAGGGACCTAAGGGGCAACTTTTTCACACAGAGGGTTGTACGTGTATGGAATGAGCTGCCAGAGGAAGTGGTGGAGGCTGGTACAATTACAGCATTTAAAATCTATCTGGATGGGTATATGAATAGAAAGGGGTTAGAGGGATTTCAGCTAAAAGTTGGCAAATGGGACTCGGTCAACATGGATGAGCTGGACCAAAGGATCTATTTCCTTGCTGTACAAGTACAGAGGAGCCTTGATTATTTGGCATTTGATTAACCAAATTCCAGATTATCTGAACAAGATCGCAAGGTCCTGATGCTTGGCTAACTATGTTATCAGGCATTCAATTATCTGGCAATAACCAAACAAAATACTCCTTTGCCCGTGTCCTTCGGATAATCAAGGTTCCTTGTATATGACTCTATAACTACAACTATCTTCCTATGAACTAGGTATGGCTCTAACTCACAGAATGTTTGCCCCCTGACTTCCACGGACTCCAGTTCTGCTAGGGCTCCTTGATGCCACTTTCAGTTGAATGCAAGGGCTGCCGTTCTCAGCTCGCCTCTACTTTTGTCTGTGTTTAACATGGACAGTATTGTCTTTGGCACATTTGTTCTTGTTGCCAAGAGTTGATTTACATGTCTTCATCCTACTTCATCATCTCTCACCTGTATGATGTAGGACACCGGTTCAGTGTGTGCTACTCTGATGGCTGGTACTCATTTCTCACCAGTGTGTAATTCCTTGCCTTCACTTCTTGACTTTTGTGGTAAATGTAGCATTTGACGCTGTTCTCTTATTGGAAAACCTGATTCTGTTGTTTCTTGTCAACAATGTCTTTTGCCAGGGATGGTTTCAGCAAACCAGATACTGTGTACAACTGATGCTTTATAATGAGCAATGTTGGAGAAGTTTGAGTCATCATGTGGGTTAATTTCTGGAATGCTTACAAAAATTAGTTCAGTCTTATAGACAGTGATCCTTTTCTTGAATGACCTTGAAGGAATGTTTCATTGCCTGAACAAACTTTTCTGCCAAACTATTGTGACTGGGTGATAAGGAGCTGATTGAATCACATAACTAGGGCTGTGGATAGGGCTATAAACTAAATAATATGGGGTGGAGTTCAACAATTTTAGGGCTTGAGGCACCTTCTCCCACAT
The DNA here is from genome assembly GCF_004010195.1 of Chiloscyllium plagiosum. Classification (NCBI taxonomy): domain Eukaryota; kingdom Metazoa; phylum Chordata; class Chondrichthyes; order Orectolobiformes; family Hemiscylliidae; genus Chiloscyllium; species Chiloscyllium plagiosum. The sequence continues at coordinate 118,569,573 of NC_057715.1, read as the reverse complement.
CCTTACCCCAGATGCCATATACCAGGCCTTGTTATCACGTGTCGAAAAGTGTGGCGGTGGAAAAGCACAGCAGGTCAGGCAGCATCCTCGAATGCTGCCTGACCTGCTGTGCTTTTCCAGCACCACACTTTTCGACTCTGATCTCCAGCGTCTGAAGTTCTTACTTTCTCCTTGTGTCTGTTATCATATACAACCCATTGTTAACCACGAATAGTCCCCATTAGCAGCTACTCACTCTCCTAGGCTGGCCATTATTCACTCCTTTGTATTTCCAACTGTTCATCTCTCTCCTTGGGCTCTATCTGCACCAATTGTTTACTCCTTAACCCCTCCCTGCACCCTATCTTCTGCATAAAACCCAACTTTTTCCTAGCTGCCATCAAAGGGCCACTGGATCCGAATCAATAACTCTGATTTCTCTCCACAGATACTGTCAGACCTACCGAGTTTTTCCCAGCAATGTCTGTTGATAGGAATAAGTTCTACTCCTGCTCCTATATCTCATGAGTTCTTCTGTTCACATCTAAACGAGTCTTGAATATTTTGGACCATACAGACCTTGCATTTCTAACATCTGTACAGTAACCGCTTCATAAACGGATCCGGTCTCTGTCACACTTTCTCAGTGGTACAAACACTGCTGGCTTATCTTTTTTGTTCAACAGACTGCTGTTTATCGTGTGATGACAAGAAGACACAATCCGAGGCAAATTACCTGCCTGCTGCAACATCAGAAAGATCTGTTGAGGGGGGTATGAAGGAACTGGCAGCGGCTCAGCTTCCAATAAAGACTTCCAACATGGAGTTCGAGGAATATGTGGAACATAAATTTCCACAGCAGATAATCATGAAATCGTTACCTGAATTACAGAAAGCCAAGTCATTTGCAGGCTTTCAAAATATGGCACATACGATTAGGAGATCAAGTTCATTGACACATCACTTGGCCTACGTACGTGGACAGCTCTTAAGCATGGAGGTTCCCAGTGCATCGTGGTTAGCAATGAACAATCAAATTATACAACCATCAAAAGTACACACTCCAAGTTCACTGCAACCAGCCACTGACTCCCCAAATAGCCCACCAGTCATCATTGATTCCTCATACTTATCACTAACAGACACTGACCTTCAGCAATCAAAAACTGACAATCAAGTTTCATCATTAAGTGATTTTGATCTTCAAAGTCTATGGCAACCAAATGCTGACCTTCATAGTTCACTATCATCTGAAACTGACTTTCAGGGCACACATCCATCAGATATTGACCACTGGAGCACACCATCATCAGACACATACTCTCAGAGTTCATTGCCACCACTCATTGACCCTTGGAGCTCACCATCATCTGATACTAATTCTCAAATTCTACAGCAATCAGACTCTGACCTTCTGAGTTCACTTTCATCAGAAACAGACACTCCGATTCCATGGCAATTAAACACGGACTTACCTCACCTTTCACTAGCAGTTTGGTACTCCCCTAGCCTGTCATCTACAGTCACAGATTCATCCAGTTTCTCAACACCAGTAACGATTTCCCCACATCTTACGTCATCAATCATGGATTCCCCAAATCTCTTGCCATCGGTTGTGGATTCCCCAGATCTCCTGCCATCAATCACAGATGCTAATGTGGTCTGCCAATGCTCATGTACTCCCAATATCTCCGGTCATTAGCTTGAGCCTCCCCATGTTTCCTGCAATCAAACACTGCCTTGCACTGCCCACGAACACCAGACACTGACTTCCCACATTTCCTGCTGTCAGTCGTGGAATCCCAAAGTAACTTAACAGGTCATGATCTTCCCACATTCACCGCCAGTCATGGACTGACTTGCCAAATCTCTTGCCATTGGACAATGACTTGCCATGCATCTTCATCAGTCATGAACTCTACATCATCCACCATTAGTCATGATGTTATCACTATCAGCAAACACTTAGTCATAACTAGCGCTAAGTGGCATATCTGTGCAATTATGTGTCATGCATTAATCACAGAGAATAAAAATGACTCCTGTGCAGGTCTCTGAGATGGAATTAGTGCAGCCATGCACATGATAGCTGGGTCCACAACCAGAATTCATCAGCTTATCAGAGCTGCAGCATGAAAAAATTTCCAGATGTTTGTCTCAGATACTGGAGATCTCCTCTGACTCAAATGGGGAAGAGATCTAAGCTCAGTAACAACACTATAATTTTGATTTGTATTTTGTGTAGATTCAGTTGATTACTGTACTCTCGTATAATGAAAAAAATTGGCTTCAAGAAATTTTCCATATCTGAGACAATAAAGTGAAGCTCTACAATAAGGCATAGTCTGACTGAAGTAAATGATGATATCCATCACCTAACCTCAAACTCACAGTATGACAAATGATCAAATTATTATAAGCAAGTCATGTTGATGAACAACCAGAATTGAGTGAAAAGTGGAGCAGAGACAACAGCATGAGAATAGAAGCAGAACATCCACAAATTGGTTGCTTGGACCAGAACATGCTGACATTGTGAACTAATGTAAAAAGGGACATGGCAAGTAATCAAAAAATAGGCAAATGAAGGGTAACCTAGAAGTAAGCACATGAATTCAGTGAGGAAGTAGGCACCTAGAGAGTAACTATGATATAATCACATAGGCAGTAATCTTGAAATAAAAATACGGAGACGGACCATGCAATTGTTCCATGAATTGTAATCAGGAAATCATTCAATTGAAGTTAACTAGAAAATAGATACGTTGAGTGTAACTAGAGAAAGGCCCCCTGGGAAACAGCCAAGAAAATGTTTGAGAAAACAGACTGTATAAAGGTATATGGCAAGTGAGCTGGAGATAGGGTCATAAAGTTCAATCAGAAACCAATCAACTAGAAAGCAAGGAGGAAATAGTCATATGGAGTAATCTGGGAAAGATCACAGAGAGTAATCGGTAATAAGAGTAAGAGGCGTAACTAGGAATTAGACCATAAAAACCCTGAAAATTAACACAAAAATACATTGATGCATTAGGTACGTGGTTAGTAACCACAGAAGAGGAACCTAGGAGTAGTCACATGGGAAAATATAAGGAAATTGGAATTAAGAAACATGAACAATAAACGTAGTCAAGAAATTTACAGGGAAAGTGACCATGTATTAGACATGGTGTGGAGGAGGCGGTGTTGAACTGGATGGACAAAATTAAAAATCACACAACACCAAAATATAGTCCAATAGGTTTATTTGAAAGCACTAGCTTTCGGGGTGCTGTGCATTCATCAGGTGGTTGTGAAGCAGGACCATAAGACACAGACTTTATAGCAAAAGATTAATGTCATGCAACTGAAACAATATATTGAACAAACCTTGATTGCTATTAAGTCTTTCATCTTTTAGAATGGGTTGCAAGTTTCCGTTCATTAATATGTAAACCCCAGAACTTCTTTTAAGTCACATTGTCAAAATAACTTAAGGTTTTATAAAAAAAAGTGACATCTCAGCTCAGACATTAAAGGTGTGAGATTAGAGTCTGTCTGTATCTCAATCTTGAGTCAGACCGCTTCTATTTCCAAAGTAGGAATTTATAAAATGTTACATGTGTTGACTGCCTGCAGATTGTATCCTTTTTGAGCAAAATAAAATGTGTCTGCAAATATAATTCTGCAAAGGCAAATTTACCTCATAGACTTATATGTGTGTGTGCGTCCATAAGAGAGAGAGAGTGTGTGTATGCATGTGAGTGTGAGTGCACATGAGAGAGTGTGTTTGTGTGCGTGTGTATGCTTGGTAGAGTGTGACATTTGGCCTGGGATCTTCAGGTTACCATCCTCCAAGGCGGACTTTGGGATAAGATGCAGAGTGGCTGAGCAGAGGCTGATAGCCAAGTTTGGTACCCATGGGAATGGCCTCAACCAGGATCTTGGGTTCATATCGCACTACAGGTGACACCACTACACTATGTCTCATACACACACAAGCACACATACACACACAATCTTACATACTCACAAACTCATGCAGACCCTCTCTCATACACACATACATCCCCCACACTCTCACCCACGCACACACCCTCTCACAGGCTTATACTCCGTCACACACACACACTACCAAGCACGCCCACACATGCAAACACACACCCTCTGACAAACACACACACACACTCACATGCACACACTCACTCTCTCTCACGCACACACAGACATATAAGTCTATGGGGTGAATTTGCATTTGCAGAATTGTAATTGCAGACACATTCTATTTTTGCTGAAAAAGCACAAAACCTGCAGGCAGTCAATCCATGTAACATTTTATAAATTCCTACTTTTGAAATAGAACCAGTTTGACTCAAGATTGGTACACAGTCAGACTCTAACCTCACACCTTTACTACATTGTGTGAGCTGAGATGTCACTTTTTTTTAATAAAACCTTAAGTTATCTCAAGAATGTGACTTAAAAGAAGTTCTAGGATTTACATATTAATGAACCAAAATCTGAAACCAATTCTAAAAGGTGAAAGACTTAACAACAATCTAGGTTTGTTCAATATATTGTTTTAGTTGTCTAACACTGTAATCTTTTGCTACAAATTCTGTGTTTTATGGTCCTCCTTCACAACTACTGGAAGGAGGAGCAGCGGCCCAAAAGCTTGTACTTCCAAATAAACCTTTGGACAATAAACTGGTGTTGTGTGATTTTTAAATAGGTACTGACGTCACTGCAACACCCAAGTACTATATGTGTGTGTATCTGTCACTCCAGAGGATTTGTTTTGAAATACAGCATGGAAACAGTCCATTCAGCTAAACCAGTCCATGCCAGCAGACCAGTCCCACCTTTCTTCGACTAAACCTATCATTGTAACAGATTCTGGATCAGTGGTGCTGGAAGAGCACAGCAATTCAGGCAGCATCCGAGGACAGGCAAAATCGACGTTTCGGGCAAAAGCTCCTGATGAAGGGCTTTTGCCCGAAACGTCGATTTTGCCTGTCCTCGGATGCTGCCTGAATTGCTGTGCTCTTCCAGCACCACTGATCCAGAATCTGGTTTCCAGCATCTGCAGTCATTGTTTTTACCTCTATCATTGTAACAATCTATTCTTTTCTGTCTTATAGGCTTGTTGACCTTCCCCTTAAAAGCATCTAAAATATGTTTTAGTCACTCCTTGTGTTACTGAGTTTCCCATGTTTACTGCAGTTTAGGTGAAAAAGGGTCTTCTTATTTCTCTACTGGATTTCCTGGTGACCATCTTCTATGAGGTCCTTTAGAACACAGAACTGAGCAACACAGGCAATTTCATTCCAGTTATACTTTTCAAATTGTAAATTATTTTGTGTATTGACTATGATCAAAATTTCTTATAATTTTAAAGACAACTATTAGATCACACTTAGTTTTCTTTCTTCAAGAGAAAATAAACACAGTTTGCCAATCTTTAATGGTCTGCATAATCACACATTCTGATTATCATTCTTGTAAATCTTCTCCATACCTTATCCAGCTTCCATCTGCTGTTTATAAAGTGGTGCCCAGAACTGCATTCAGTACTGTCTGTGATCTATCCAAGGTTTGTTACAGTTGAAGCATAACTTCTTTTCAACTCTATTCCTCAAGAAATAGAGTCTAATGTTTGGATTTGTTCTTCATGTTCTTGCTGGTACAACACCACTTTGTGAGTGGTGTGTTTGTATCTGAGTTTACTTTCTTCCTCAATCCCACCTGGACTTACCCCTTCCAAGTAATAAATGCAAATTATTGCCAGTGCTTAAAAATTATTAATGTCTTCCTGTAATTGATTCAGTTGAAATTGGATATGGAGGGACTGTCTTACAAGATCTTAAGTAGGGTGGCTCAGTGGTTAGCACTGCTGCCTCACAGCACCAGGACCTTGGTTTGATTCCAGTCTCGGGTGATTATCTGTGTAGAGTTTGCACATTCTCCGTATGTTTGCATACGTTTCCTCCAGGTACTCCGACTTCCTCCCACAATCCAAAGATGTGCACGTTAGGTGAATTGACCATGCTAAATTGCCCATAGTGTTCAGGGATGTGTAGGGTAGGTGCACTAGTCAGGGGTAAATATAGAGTAATAGAGTAGGGGAATGGGTCTGGGTGGATTATTCTTCGGAGGGTCGGTGTGGACTTGTTGGGCCAAAGGACTTGTTTCTACACTGTAGGGATTCGATGATTCTATGAGGTTGAGCATGTGCTCATTGGAATATAGCAGAATGAGAGGCAACCTTACTGAAACATACAAGATTCTTTGACAGAGTACATGCAGAAATGTTATTTCCCCTTATGGGAGAGTCTAGGACCGGAGGGCATAATCCCACAATAAGGGGTCACAGAAGGGTTAAAACAGAGATGAGAAGGAATTTCTTCTCTCAGAAGGTAGTGAGTCTGTAAAGTTCTTTACTGAAGAGGGTTGTTGAAACTGGGTCATGAAGTATATTCAAGGCTGAGATATAGAGATTTTTAAATAGTAAGAGGATCGAGGGTGTTGTGGAAAAAGCAGGAAAGTGCAGTTGAGGATAATCCGATCAGCCATGATCTCATTGAATATCATAGCAGACATGATAGGCTGAATGGCCTGCTCCTATGTCATATGGCCTTATTGACTATCACCCTGCCAATGTAGTAACCTCCATTAATTAGAAACTGCATTTTTGATCCAAAGTTTAATTGCTCATGTGAATTGTAAACAGCAATGGCCCTCACACTCATCCTTGTGGAAAACCACTTCCCACCTCCTGCCACTCTGAATACCTTCCCTTTACCTCCACTCTCTACTTTATGTTGCAAAGCAATCTGTTCTGCCACTTATCCCACAACTCCACATTCTCTAAACTTATTCATTCTTTTATTTTAGAGTACCTTATTGAAAGCCTTCTGAAAATCCAGACCGATTACGTCCACTGCATTGCTATTGTACTGTCTCTCTCTCTCTCTCTCTCTCTCTGTTACCACCTCAAACAAATTCAATATGGTTGGTCAAGCCCAAATGTAACATAATTAAAATACAGGAGGACATTGATCATGGTGTAATCGATAGAGAATATAGAAAGGCTTAGGAATCAAACTTCAAGCACAGCAGATAAAGGGACAACTATGAGAAGGGGACAGTCAGTGCAGGATTGAGAATGTTGTACTTAAATACACAGAGTATATGAAACAAATTAAATGAGCTTGTGCCAGAGATTGAAATTGGCAGGTACAAAGTTGTGGGTATCATAGAGACATAGCTGCGAGGGACGAGAGGCGGGGAACTACATATCCAAGGGTACACATCCTGTCAAAAGAACAGACAAATGGGCAGAGGGGGTGGGATTGCCTTGTTAGTAAGGAATGAAATTAAGTCGATAGCAGGAGGCAAAGGAAGACAAGAATATGCAGACACTGTGTGGGTATAGTTGAGGAAAGGCAAAGGAGAAAAGACCTTGATGGGGGTTGTGTAAAGACCTCCTAGTATTAGTTAGCATGTGGAGAAGAAAATATATCATGAGATTAAAAAGGCAAGTAAGAAAGGCACTATTACAATAATCATGGGGGACTTCAATATGCAGGTGGACTGGGAAAATCAGGTTGGTAGCAGATTCCAAGAAAAGGATTTGGTAAAATGTCTACGAGCTGGATTTTTTGGAGCCATACCTCATTAGGGAGCTTAACGTGAAGTAACCCTGAGCTGGGCAGTGACCATAATATGACAGAATTCATCCTGTAGTTTGATAGAGAGAAGCTGGAATCACATGTAACGGTATTACAATTGAGTGAAAGTAACTACAAAGACAGGAGGGAGGAGATGGTCAGAGTTGATTAGAAGGGGAGCTGAGCAGTAAAAATGTTGGATGGCAATGGAAGCAGTTTCTGGGATTAATCTGGAGGCATTGCAGACATTCATCGCCTGGAAGAAGCAACATATGACGGGGGTTGCTCAGCAACCATGGCTGACAAATGAAGTCAGGGACAGCATAAAAGGGAACCACTAGTGGCCCCGCTGACTGCATCTGCGGGAAGTGCACCCAACTCCAGCTCCTCGAATACCGCATTAGGGAAGTGGTGCTGGAGCTCAATGAATTTCTGATCATTCAGGAGGCTGAGGGGGTTATTGAGAGGAGGTAGTCACACCTCAGGTACAAGAAGAAGGTAGATGCAGTACAGTCAGGGGATGGAAAGGGAACTGGCAGGCAGTATAGGGATCCCCTGTGGCTGTTCCCCTTAACAACAAGTATACTATTTTGGATACTGTTGAGGGGGGAGGGTGCTTACCAGGGGTAAGCAGTCGGGCACAGGTCTCTGGCACAGAGTCTGTCCCTGTTGCTCAGAGGGGAAGGGGGAAAGAGGAACAGAGTATTAGTCATTGGGGACTCCATAGTTATGGGGACAGACAGGAGGTTCTGTGGGAACGAGAGAGACTCACAGTTGGCGTGTTACCTCCCAGGTGCCAGGGTTCGTGATGTCTCTGATCGTGTTTTCAGGATCCTTGAGGTGGTAGGGAAGCAGCCCTAGTCGTGATTCACATAGGCACCAATGACATAGTTTGGAAAAGGGATGGGGATTTAAAGTAGAAGTTCAGGGAGCTAGGGTGGAAGCTTAGAACTCGAACAAACAGAGCTGTTATCTCTGGTTTGTTACCTGTGCCATGTGCTAATGAGGTGAGGAATAGGGAGAGAGAGGAGTTGAACATGTGGATGCAGGGATGGTGCAGAAGGGAGGGTTTTGCATTCCTGGATAATTGGGGCTCATTTTGGGATAGGCGGGACCTCTACAAACAGGATGGTCTTCACCTGAACCAGAAGGGTACCAATATCCTGGGGGGGGAATTTGCTAAAAGCTCTTTGGGAGGATTTAAACTAATGCAGCAGGGGGATGGGAACCTGAATTGTAGATCCAGTATACAGGAGGTTGAGAGTAGTGAGGTCAGAAATAAGGTTTCAAGGTTGTAAGAGGGGACCGGCAAGCAGGAAGGTGGTTTGAAGTGTGTCTACTTCAACAGCAGGAGCATCCGGAATAAACTGGGTGAACTTGCACCTTGGGTTGGTACCTGGGACTTCTATGTTGTGGCCATTTTGGAGACATGGATAAGGCAGGGACAGGAATGGTTGTTGCCGGTTCCGGGATTAGATGTTTCAGTATGAACAGAGAAGATGGTAAAAGAGAGGGAGGTGTGGCATTGTTAATCAAAGACAGTATTACGGGGGCAGAAAGGATGTCTGAGGACTTGTCTACTGAGGTGGTATGGGCTGAGATTAGAAATAGGAAAGGAGAGGTCACCATGTTGGGAGTTTTCTATAGGTGGCCAAATAGTTCCAGAGATGTAGAGGATAGGATAGCAAAGACACACCTGGATAGGAGCGAGAATGACAGGGTGGTTGTAATGGGGGCTTTAACTTTCCTAATACTGACTGCGAATGTTATAGTTTGAGTCCTTTAGATGGGTCAGTTTTTGTCCCATGTGTGCAGGAGAGTTTCCTGACACAGTATGTAAAAAGATCAACAAGGGGTAAGGCAACATTGGATTTGGTACTGGGTAATGAACCTGGTCAGGTGTTGGATTTTGGAGGTAGGTGAGCACTTTGGTGATAGTGATCACAATTTGGTTATGTTTACTTTAGCAATGGAAAGAGATAGGCATATACCGGAGGAGAAAAGTTATAGCTGGGGAAAGGCAATTATGTCGCCTGAGTCGGGAATTGAACCCGGGTCTACAGGCGCTGTGAGGCAGCAGTGCTAACCACTGGGCCACCGTGCCGCCCATCATATACCGGAGGAGAAAAGTTATAGCTGGGGAAAGGCAATTATGATATGATTAGGCGAAATTTAGGATGTATAGGATGGTGAAGAAAATTGCAGGGAATGGGCACAATTGAAATGTGGAGCTAAGTTAAGGAACAGCTACTGCGTGTCTTTGATAAGTATGTACCTGTCAGGCAGGGAGGAAGTGATCGAATGAGGGAGCCGTGGTTTACTGAAGAAGTTGAATCTCTTGTCAAGAGGAAAAAGAAAGCTTATGTTAGGATGATTTGGAGATACCGGTGTTGGACTGGGGTGTACAAAGTTAAAAATCACACAACACCAAGTTATAGTCCAACAGGTTTAATTGGAAGCACACTAGCTTTCGGAGCGACGCTCCTTCATCAGGTGATAGTGGAGGGCTCGATCGTATCACAGAATTTATAGCAAAAATTTACAGTGTGATGTAACTGAAATTATACATTGAAACATTGATTGTCTGTTAAGCCTTTCATCTGTTAGAATACAGTGATAGTTCCACTTCTTTCATGTGTAAATCACAAAACCCTTTTTTTTAAAGTTGCATTCTCAGGTTATCTGTTAACAATGATGATAGCTAGACAATATGTTGAA
>NC_057715.1:118550222-118554450 GCF_004010195.1 Chiloscyllium plagiosum | reverse complement strand
ACCACTGAAAATGAGTCTGGAGAAGTAGTAATGGGGAACAAAGAAATGGTGCAGGAATCGAAATAGGTATTTTGCATCGGTCTTCATGATGGAAGACACCAGCAGCATACCGGAGCTTCAAAAGAGTCAGGGGGCAGAGGTGAGTGTAGTGGCTATCACTAAGGAGATGGTGCTGGAGGAGCTGATAGGGCTGAAGGTGGATAAATCACCTGGAGTGGATGGACTACACCCCAGAGTTCTGAAGAAGATAGCTGAGGAGATTGTGGAGGCATTGATGATGATCTTTCAGGAACCATTGGATTTGCAGAGGCTCCCAGAGGACTGGAAAATGGCTCGTGACAACTCTGTTTTTGAACTGACGGACGCAAAGGCAGGAAACTAAAATCCAGTTAGCTGACCTCAGTAGTTGGTGAGATTTTAGGGCTCATTATTAAGGATGAAATTGTGGAGTACTTAGAAATGCATAGTAAAATAGGACTGAGTCAGCATGGTGTCCTCAAGTGAAGGCCATCCCTGACAAATCTAGAATTCTTTGAGGAGACAATGAGCAAATTAGAGAATGGAGAGCCAATGGACATGATTTATTTGGATTTCCAAAAGGCATTTAACAGGGTGCTACACAGGAAGCTGCTAAATAAGAGTCCATGGTGTTATGGGCAATGTACTGGCAGAAGACAGAGAATGGGGATAAAGGAGACTTTTCCAGGATGGCAGCCAGTGACTTAGCGGAGTACTGTGGGGCTCAGTGTTGGGGCCACAACTATTTATGTTATACATTAACAATCTGGACAAAGGGACTGAAGGCACTGTTGCTAGGTTTGTAGATGACACAAAGATAAATAGAGGAACACATAATATTGAGGAAGTAGGGAGGCTGTGGAAAGACTTGGACAGGCTAGGAGAGTGGGCAAAGAAGTAGCAAATGGAATATAGTGTGAGAAGATATGAAGTTATGTAGTTTGGTAGGAAGAATAGAAGAGTAGGTTATTTTCTAACTTGGAAAGGCTTTGGAAATATAAAACACAAAGAGACTTACCAGTCCTAGTTCAGGATTCTCTTAAGGGTAACGTGCAGGTTCAGTTGGCACTTAGGAAGACAAAATCAATATTAGCATACATTTCAACAGGATTAGTATACGGCAGCATGGTTGTATTGCTGAGGGTGTATAAGACTCTGGCCAGAAGCTATTTGGAATACTGTGAGATGCTTTGGGGCCCATATCTAAGGAAGGATATGGTGGCATTGGAGAGGGTTCAGAGAAGGTTTACAGGAATGATTTTGGGGATAGAGAAGCATATGAGAAGCAGTTGAGGATCCTGGATCTATACTCAATCGTGTTTATAAGAATGAGGGGGGATCTGATTGAAACTTACAAAATACTGAGAGGCCTGGATAGAGTGGACTTGGAGAAGATATTTCCACTTAGTAAGAGAGTCTGGGACCGGAGGGCACAAGGGATGACTCTTTACAACTGAGATGAGGAGGAATTTCTTCAGCCAGAGGGTGGTGAAACTGTGGAACTCATTGCCACAGAGGGCTGTGCAGGCCATATCATTGAGTTTATTTAAGACATAGATAGATTCTTGATTTTAGTCAAGATGTCAAGGCTTACAGAAAGAGACAGAAAAATAGAGCTCAGAAACATAATGGGCAGCATGGTGGCTCAGTGGTTAGCACTGTTACCTGAATCAAATCCCAGCACCAGGGACCCAGATTCCACCCTCAGGTGATTGTCCATGTGGAGTTTCCACATGTTGATGGCTAGCACGAGGAGACATAGCTTTAAATTGAAGGGTAGTAGATAGAGAACAGATGTCAAAGCTAGTTTCTTTACTCAGGGAGTAGCCGGGGCATGGAATGCACTGCCTACAACTGTAGTAGATTCATCAACTTTAAGGGTATTTAAATGGTAATTGGGCAGGCATATGGACAAGAATGGAATAGTGTAGTTTAGATGAGCTTAAGGATGGTTTCACAGGTTGGCGCAACATTGAGGGCTGAAGGATCTATACTGCACTGTAATGTTCTATGTCTGTTTTGTGACAGACTCCAAAAAGTCTGGGGTTGAAGTGTTTTAGGGCCAATTTGATAATAATTAACAGATACTGCCTCAGGAAAAGGCTTTCAAATTAAAAAAAACACTTGTACAATGAAAAGGTTGAGGCCAGTTCTCCCAGCTCAGCTTTATTCTGGTTTGGTTTTTTTTTAGCAGGAGTGTGACAAACAAGCTGCTGGACCCAAAGAAGCAGGTCCAGGCTGGTACTCTCTCTCTCTCTCTCTCTCTCTGACTTCTATCCTGTAAGAGTTTGTGTTTGCTTTTACCTTTTGTTTATGGGGGTTGTTGCAAGTATTTGGAATAGCATCATTTGGATGAACTGTTGGATTTTCTGAGAGGTTAAGCTAATCAATATTATGTTTTCTGTTGCTTGTTTTTAATTCAGAAATCTTGTAAATAAATTCTGTTTTTTTTTAAAATGAAGTGGTTTGACCAGCTGATTCTCTCCTGGAATACCCACTTAACACCTACTTAAGACAACTAGCAAAGTTAGGGTCTGGGCTACCTTCTTGAAATGTTTCGAGCGCTCTATCCTGGTCCATAACAAGATGTCACACTGGATATCCTGCAATTCACTGGCATCTCCTGTGCCTGTGCCACCAATAAAAGCCAATTGTGAGCCCAGATAAGCACAGAGTCTGGGCTTCTCCCATGGTTCCTATCACATGGCAGACAGGGAAACTGGGTGCCCCACTTTGTGAGGTCCTGTTGGATGGAATGGTGCCAAAACGGCCTTTCTCTTCCTCAGGAACAGCATTGGAGGCCCTGACACCAGATCATCATTTCCTGATGAAGGGCTTTTGCCCGAAACGTCGATTTTCCTGCTCCTCGGATGCTGCCTGACCTGCTGTGCTTTTCCAGCACCACTCTGATCTAAACTCTGGTTTCCAGCATTTGCAGTCCTCACTTTTGCCTACCAGATCATCCCAGCCTAGTCCAGGTTGCCACACAGATTAAAGCAGTCTCAGTTTGTGAAGGAATGCCAAGCGTAGAAGGAAGAAGGTCAATGCCCTTCTCCACTCCACTACAATAAGGTGCACCATCTTCTCTCCAATATCTCACACTTACTCTATCTCTGCCAAACTACCAATCTTCCACCGAGGCTCATGCTTTACCACTCTCATTATTGTCTGCAATGTCTTTGCCACTTACTCTCATCCCTTTCATCCCCGACACCACTAACACTGCATGTTGTCTGCATTGACAACTTACTCAAGACACCACTTGCACTAATGGTAATTGCTGTGCCATACACTTTCACAACACCGTAATACCCGCCTCTCACCTATTCCAGAAGAAAAACAGCTCATTCTAGGGCAGAATGAGTCAAGTGGGTTGGTAATGACCTGGAATTCACAGTCCATAAAGGTGGTGGAAGTGAAAACAGACCCTGGTTTCAAAAGGAAATTGGATGTGCACTTGATGGAAATTAACCTCTTGGAAATAACCTTACAGGACCACAGGGATCAAGGAGAGTGAAAAGAATTGGATTGCTCCATAGACAGCCAGCAATAAACTACCCTTATGAGGACACGATTGTGACTCTGAATCACTTAAATAGAGCCTAGACTGGTATTGGTGGCTGCCCTTAATTAACTGTGTTGAGATATCCCTCCTGACTTAACTGAGATTTGCTGACACCTATGACAAACATCCTGGTTTTGTGTCTGCGCTGAATGGCACAGCAAAACAGAACTACTGTGAGCCCTGTATCTCTGGCTGACGGACAAAGCACAAAAAAGCAAGGCAAGGTTGTGCAAGGTAGGGAATCTGTGAGCATCCAGGAAGGTTCAAAGTAATTGAGTGCTCTGACTGCAAGCAAAAAGCCTGGGGATTCAGCCTGGTCCAGTCCGTGAGATTGGTGAAGATGCCTGAGCTCAAAGTTTCCTTGCTGCAGTATTACAATTGTTGTTGTTGTGGGTATGTTTGCTGAGCTGGGAAGTTGATTTTCAGACATTTCGTCCCCTATCTAGGTGACATCTTCAGAGCTTGGAAGCCTCCTGTGAAGCACTGCTATACTGTCTCTTCTGGAATTTATTTGGTTCCATCCCTGCTGCTTCTGGTGGCCATTTCCGGTTGTTCGTTGCAGTGGCCGGTATATTGGATCCAGGTCAATGCATTTGTTGATGGAGTCAGTGGATGAGTGCCATGCATAGAACATAGAACATAGAA
>NC_057715.1:118545520-118549058 GCF_004010195.1 Chiloscyllium plagiosum | reverse complement strand
TCCACCTCTTTAGTCACCTTCTCAAAGAATTCAACAAGGTTTGTGAGGCACGACCTCCCTTCACAAAACCATGCTGACTATCCTTGAACACATTATTCCTTTCCAGATGTTCATAAATCCTATCCCTTACAATTCTCTCTCAGATTTTGCCCACAACAGAAGTGAGACTCACCGGCCTATAGTTACTAGGGTTATCCCTACTCCCCTTCTTGAACAAGGGAACCACATTTGCTAGCCTCCAATCTTCTGGCACTACTCCTGTAGACAACGAGGACATAAAAATCAAGGCATCTAGGAATTCTCTGGCTGCCCTCTGTTTGGCTTGTCCTATGATCGTTATTTTGTCCCAGTGGGATTTGTGGTCCTTGCCATCTGTGTGTAGGGCTACTAGGGACAGTTGGTCGTGGCTTTTAGTGGCTAGTTGGTGTTCATGGATGCAGACTGTTAGTTGTCTGCCTGTTTGCCCTACATAGTGTTTTGTGCAGTCTTTGCATGGAATCCTGTAAATTACAATTGCCTGGCACATTATGGATATAGGGTCTTTTGTCCTGATGAGTTGTTGTCTGTGCGTGCCTGTCGTTTATCGGCTGACATGGATCGGAGTGGTCAGAGAAATCTAGCTGTCAGTTCAGAGACGTTTTTTATGTACGGCAGCGTGGCTGTTGAGTTAGGTCATGGCATGTCCTCATTGTGTTGTTTGTCTGTTAGGCATCTGCGGATGAACTTGCAGGAATATGTGCTCTTGGCGAATACTCTTTGACATGTTCTTTTTCTTCCCTTCGTAGGTCGGAAGTGCTGCAGTGTATTGTAGCCCTGTTAAACAGGGTCCTAATGCAGCTTCTCTTGTGTGTATTGGGTACTTGCTGTTGTAGTTCAGGACCTGGTCAGTGTGTGTGGCTTTCCTGTACACTTTTATGGTGCAGTATTACAATGATAGATGTTGGTGCAGCCTGCAATGCAGCACTGAAATACAGAAGCATCCTGTAAGTGTGTCAAAATTGGGTCATGAGGCTGGCACAGATGTCAATGTCAATGGATGTGAGGTGTATGTAGCCAATCCTATGGTGCATATCCAGTTTCCAAAATGGATTTCATTCAGAGCAAGTGGTAAGCTGAATCCACCAAGTGGTGACTGGTTTTCTTGGTGAGTTTCCCAATGTCTGGATTGTTTGGCGAGTTTGGTTAGATAGGAGGCTGAATATTAATAGAATTTGGGCTATTAACAACGTATTTAACAAGCAATGATCCACATCAATTGGAAACTGATTCCATGATGAAGATCTTCTTTCTAACCCAAATGTAAAAGATCAATGAAGGAAGATTCACTGCTCAATCTAATCACAGAAGAACCAGAACTGATGAGAGACACAAAGTGGAGGAACATAAACATCAGAGTTTTGAACATTTACAGCCACAAAAGGAGTCCGTTTGGCCCATTTAGTCTATGCTGGCTCTCAACAGAGCAAATCAATTAGCTTCACTCTCCCTGATTCCTGTGGTCCTTCATGTTTATTTCCATCAAGTGCCCAACCAATTTCCTTTTGAAACCAGAATTTGTTTCCGCTTCCACCACCCTTATGGGCAGTGAATTCCAGATTATTAGCTCCCTGAAGAAAAATGTTTTTCATATTGCCACTAGATCTTTTGCATAAAATCCTAAGATTGGATCAACTTATGCTGTACCCAGCAGGTGGGAAAACATTTTCCTTGACCATCTTAGCCAAATCTGCAGCGAGTAACTCATCTAACTCCCTAAAGTCTATCCACCATCCACAAGACACAAGTCAGGAGTGTGATGAATAGTTTCCACTTGCTTGGATGGGTGCAGCTCCAACAACATTCAAGAAGCTCAACACTATCCAGGACAAATAGCCCACTTGATTGGCATCACATTCACAAAAATTCACTCCATCCATTATCTACGCTCAGTAGCAGTAGTGTGGTACTATCCCCAATATGTACTGCAGAAATTCTCCAAGGTTCTTTAGACAGCACCTTCCAAACCCATGACCATTTCCATCTAGAAATACAAGGGCAGCAGATACATTGGAACAGCACTCCCAGCAAGTTCCGGTCCAAGCCATTCACCATTCTGGCTTGGAAATATATCCCCATTTCTTCAGTGTGACTGGGTCAAAATCCTGGAATTCCCTCCCTAATGGCATTGTGGATCTACCTACATCACACGCAAACCACCACCACCTTTTCAAAGAGTAATTAGCAGTGGGTAATGAATGCTGGCTAGCCAGTGACTCTTTCATTCCATGAATGGATTAAAACTGAATTGGAGATGTGCCAGGAGGGTGCTTAAAGGCTGGCACATGTTGGATGCCAATGAGAAGAGGGGTAGTTAATACAGGACTGAACACAGGTGTTATATTTGAATACACGTAGTATGAAGAATAAGGTAAATGTGCTTGTGGCACATATTGAAATTGGCATTTATGATGTGGTGGGCATCATAGAGATATCACTGCAAGGGGATCAGGATTGGAAGCTGCATATTCAAGGATATACAGGAGAACTCCTGTATCCATGGTTCCGGTTCCGCGGTTTCAGTTATCTGCCGTTTACCATGGCCCGGAAATATTACATGCAACATTCCTGAAATAATTTCAGGGGGTTGCTGGGGAGGTAAGTTTCCCACTTAAATGATAGGGTTCGATACTATCTGTAGTTTCAGGCATTCATGGGAGGTCTTTGAACATATCACCTGTGGATACGGGGGACATCTGTACATCCATCGAAAAAACAGGCAGGTGGGCTGAGGGGGTGGGGTTATCTTATTAGTAGAAATAAATTTAAATCAATAATCAGAATCAAAGTAGGGTCAGGTGGTGTAGAATCTGTGTGGATAGAATTGAGGAACAACAAAGATAAAAAAAACCATAGTTGGAGGTATGTACAGGCCTCCAAACAATTTCCAGGAGCTGGGGCATAAGATACACCAGGATATAGAAAAGATGTGGAGGAAAGGCAGAGTTACAGTGATCATGGGGTATTTCAATATGCAGGTAGACTGGGAAAATCAGGTTGGTAGTGGAGTGCAAGCTTTGGAATTTGTGAAATGTCTACAAGATGGCTTTTTGGAGCAGCTTGTGGTGGAGCCCACTAGGGAACAGGCAATATTGGATTTAGGCAGACTTGATAAGGGAGCCTAAGGTGAAGGAACCCTCAGGAGGCAGTGATAATTATAATATAGAATTTACTCTGCAATTTGAGATGGAGAAGACAGAATCAGAGGTAATGATATTACAACAGAATAAAGGCAACTACAGAGGCATGAGTGAGGAGCTGGGTAGAATTGACTGGGACAAGAACATAGAATATAGTAGAATACCGCGCAGTACAGGCCCTTCGGCCCTCGATGTTGCGCCGATCCAAGCCCACCTAACCTACACTAGCCCACTATCCTCCATATGCCTATCCAATGCCCGCTTAAATGCCCATAATGAGGGAGAGTCCACCACTGCTACTGACAGGGCATTCCATAAACTCACGACTCGCTGAGTAAAGAACCTACCCCTAACCTCTGTCC
>NC_057715.1:118510220-118544885 GCF_004010195.1 Chiloscyllium plagiosum | reverse complement strand
CTAAAATCCATATATACCACGTCTACCGCTTTCCCCTCATCAACCTCCTTTGTCACCTTTTCAAAGAATTCAATAAGGTTTGTGAGGCACGACCTGCCCTTCACAAAACCATGCTGACTATCCTTGATCACATTATTCCTATCCAGATGTTCATAAATCCTATCCCTTACAATTCTCTCTAAGATTTTTCCCACAACAGAAGTGAGACTCACCGGCCTATAGTTACTAGGGTTATACCTACTCCCACATTTGCTAGCCTCCAATCTTCTGGCACTACTCCTGTAGACAACGAGGATATAAAAATCAAGGCCAATGGCTCTGCAATCTCCTCCCTTGCTTCCCAGAGAATCCTAGGATAAATGCCATCAGGCCCAGGGGACTTATCTATTTTCACCCTTTTCAGAATTTCCAACACCTCTTCTCTACATACCTCAAAGCCATCCATTCTACTTAATTGTGACTCAGTATTCACATTGACAACAATGTCCTGTTCCTGATTGAATACTGACGAAAAGTATTCATTCAGTGTCTCCCCAATCTCTTCAGCCTCCACACGCAACTTCCCACTACTATCCTTGACTGGACCTATTCCTACTCTAGTCATTCTTTTATTCCTGGAACCTTGCAGGAGAAAGTGAGGACTGCAGATGCTGGAGATTAGAGTCGAGAGTGTAATGCTGGAAAAGCACAGCAAGTCAGGCAGCACCAGAGGAGCAGGAGAATTGACATTTCAGGCATAAGCTCTTCATCAGGAATCAAGAACAGCAATGGCAGGAGTTTCTGGGAGACACAGCAGAGATTCATCCCAAGGAAAAAGCAGCATGGTACAGGGAGGATGAGTCAACTACAGCTGACTAGGGAAGTCAGGGGGATGGCATAAAATCAAAGGAGAAAGCATATAATGTGGGGAAGGACAGTGGGAAACCAGGGGTTTGGGAAGTTTACAAAGACCAACAGAGGGCAACAAAAATAAATAAGGAGGGAGAAGATGAAATATTAGGGTAAGATTGCCAGTAATATAAAGGAAGACTGCAAGAGTTCCTTTAGACATATAAAGGGCAAAAGAGAGGCTAAAGTGGACATTGGGCTGCGGGAAAATTACACTGCACAGATAGTTGTGGGAAATAAGGAAATGGCTGAGGAGCTGAATAATTACTTCACGTCACTCTTAACAGTGGAAGACACGAGTAATATCCCAAACATCAAAGAGAGTGGGATAGCGGAGCTGACTATGGTGACCATCATCAATGAGAAGGTGCTAGAAAAACTGAATGACCTGAAGGTGGATAAATGACCTGGACGAGATGGACTACAACTTAGATTCTAAGGGAGATAGCTGAAGAGATAGCGGAGATGTTAATGGTGATCTTACTGGAATTGCTAGAATCAGGGAGGTTCCGAAAGAACAGGAAAAATCGCTAACGTGACACTGCTGTTTAAGAAGGGAATAAGGCAAAAAACAGAAAATTACAGGCTGATTAGCCTAATCTTGGTTGTAGGTTCCATAATCTATTGTGAAGGATGAGATTTCTGAATACCTGGAAGTGTAGGGCAAAGTCAGCATGGTTTCATCAAGGGGAGGTCATGCCTGACAAATCTGCTGGAATTCTTTGAGGAGGTAACGAGCAGGTTAGACCAAAGACAGCCAATGGACGTTATCTACCTGGACTTCAAGGCCTTTGACGAGATGCCGCACAGGAGGCGACTGAGTAAGATAACGGCCCATGGTGTCAGAGGCAATGTGCTAGAATGGATAGAAGCTTGGCTGTCTGGCAGAAAGCAGAGAGTGGGGACAAAAGGATCCTTCTCAGGATAGCAACAGGTGACAGATGGTGTTCCGCAAGACTCAGTGTTGGGACCACAACTTTTCACTTGATACATCAACGATCTAGATGAAGGAACTGAGGACATTCTGACTAAGTTTGCAGATGACACAAAGATGGGTAGAGGGATAGGTAGCATTGAGGAGGTGGGGAAGCTGCAGAAGGATTTGGACAGGTTAGGAGAGTAGGCAAAGAAGTGGCAGATGGAGTACATGTGGGAAAGTGTGAAGTCATGTATTTTGGTGGGAACAATAGAGGCATGGGCTATTTTCTAAATGGGGAGAAAATTCAAAAGTCTGAAGTGCAAGGAGTTCTAGTCCAAGATTCTCTCAAGGTAAACTTGCAGGTTGAGTCAGTAGTTAGGGAGGCAAGTGCAATGTTGATGGTTATTTAAACAAGAGTAGAATATAAAAGCAAGGATGTACTTCTGAGGCTCCATAAGGTTCTTGTCAGACAAGATTTGGAGTATTGTGCGCAGTTTTAGGCCCCATATTTCAGGAAAGATGTACTGGCCCTGGAGGGTATTCAGAGAAGATTCACGAGAATGGTCCCAGGAATGAAAAGCTTAACATATGAGGAACATCTGCGGACTCTGGATCTGTACTTGATGGAGATTAGAAGGATGGGGGAGGATCTAATTGAAACTTACAGAATACTGAATGGCCTAGACAGAGTGGATGTTGGGAAGATATTTCCATTGGTAGGAGAGACTAGGACCCAAGGGCACAGCCTTAGAGTAAAGGGAAGACCTTTTAGAACAGAGATGAGGAGAAACGTCTTCAGCCAGAGAGTGCGAAATCTATGGAATTCATTGCCACAGAAGACTGTGGAGGCCAGGTCATTGAGTGTATTTAAGACTCAGATAGATAGGTTCTTGGGTATCAAGGGGATCAAAGGTTACGGGGAGAAAATGGGAGGATGAGGTTGAGAAACTTATCAGGCATGGTTGAATGGTGGAGAAGATTCAATGGGTTGAATGGCCTAATTTCTGCTCCTATGTCTTATGGTCCTTAGACAGGAGGTACATATTGCCGGTGCAGCATTGACTTCCACAGCAAGAATTCTGTGTCACATTCGCTAGTGGCAAGTGGTAGAATAAGAAGTTGCATATAAATGAGGCAGGTATACAGTTTATAAAGTTGTCGACAAGCAATAATGCACTTAATAGGCAACTTGCTGCTGTCTCACTTCGACACCAAGAATCTTGTTAAGAGACGCAGCGACTTGCATCCAATGTCGGGGTAGGCCTCATTGGACATTTCACGTGATTCTGAAACTTTGTTCCTATAAAATTACACCCCTTGTCCCATTTTAGCAATGTTTAAGTTCTGTACTAGCAAGCAATTGTTCATGCTTTCCATTGAACCCACTTCTATAAATCACATATCAGATTTCTCTTGCTAAAAAATCCATACAGAGAACTCAAGATGTATTCTAATCCTATCCTGCACCTGTAAGTATTTATCACAGTTTTGTCCTTACGAGTCCCATTATGATCCCAGCTGATGTTAATTACTGGTTAAGTAAGATCTCAAAGGGAAAACTGGCTTGATAGATCATAGTTTATTTTGGACGTCTTACACTGAAACATAAGCAAGCAATGTTGCAGATTTGATTTTAACAATTAAAAAATTATTCAGCAAAACAAATGAAGATGAAATAGAACAAATGAAGCTATTTATGTGCAACACAAACTTAAAGATTTTAGAACACAAAGTAACATACACTCCCACTAAGTACCCCGCAAAAACTCTTTTACAAGTCTGTAAAACACTCCTGCAGAGTTATCACACCAGAAAACAACATCTATTTCTCAAACACCTCATTAGACTTTAGTTTGCTGGACTAGGTAATGCTTCATGGTTACAATGCAATAAAACTAGAATTAATAAAAAGAAAAAATGAACGAGCACAGGAACTGGTCCTTCGGCCCTTCAAGCCTGCGCTGTCACTTCCACACTAAAACTGTCTTCACTTACAGGATTTTTATTCCTCTACTCCCTTCCTATTTATGTATCTGTCCAGGTGCTTATTGAATGGTGTTGTTGTGTCTGCTTCCACCACCTCCTCTGGCAGCACATTCCAGGCACTCATCACCCTCTGTGTGAAAAACTTTCTTCGCACATCTGTTTTAAACTGCCCACACCTTGAACATGTGTCCCTAGTAATTGACCCCCTCCACCCTGGCAAAAAGACTCATATTTTCCACTCTATCAATGCCATTCACAATCTTATAAACTTCTATCATGTCACCCCTCAACCTCCTGCATTCCAGTGAAAACAAACCTAATCTATCCAACCTTTCTTCATAGCTAAAATCCCCTACACCAGGCAACATCCTGGTAAACCTTTTTTGTATTCTCTCCAAAGCATCCACATCCTTTTGGTAGTATGGTGACTAGAACTGTACACAATATTCTAAGTGTGGCCTAACTAAAGTTCCATCAAGCTGTAGTGTAACTTGCCCATCCTTACACGCAATGCTCCTTCCAATGAAGGTAAGCGTGCCATTGGCCTTTCTTATTACCTTATCTACCTGCACTACCACCTTCAGTGATCTGTGGACTTGCACACCCAGATCTCTCTGCATATCAATACTCCGAAGAGTTTCCTGATGAAGGGCTTTTGCCCGAAACAGCGATTTTCCTGCTCCTCGGATGCTGCCTGAACTGCTGTGCTTTTCCAGCACCACTCTAATCCAGAATCTGGTTTCCAGCATCTGCAGTCCTTGTTTTTTCCTAGGCTTTGGGGAGTCAGGAGGTGAGTTACTCGCCGCAGTATTCCTAGCCTCTGACCTGCTCTTGTAGCCGCTGTGTTAATGTGGCACATCGAGTTGAGTTTCTGGTCAATGGTAACCCTGAGGATGTTGAGAGTGTGAAATTCCGTGATAGTAACACCATTGAATGTCAAGGGGCAGTGGTTAGATAGTCTCTTATTCATGATGGTCATTGTCTGGTATTTGTGGCACAAATGGTAAGGCCCTGGGGCATACAGGGGCTCAGAGGGACCTTAGTGAAGGCAGTGGGACAGGTGGATATGGTCGTTATGATTATTGGATCCTTGTCTTTATCAGTCAAGGCACCGAATACAATAGCAAGGAGGTTATGATGGAAATGTACACTAGTTAGGCCACAGCTGCAGTACTGTGTGCAGTTCTGGCCATGAAACTGTCCGAAGGATGTGACTGCACTGGAGAAGGGATTCACCAGCACGTTGTCTGGGATGGAGCGATTTAACCATGAAGGGAGACTCAATAGGCCAGGGTTATTTAACTGAGAGCAGAGAGTGTGAGGGAGGATCTGACTGTGCAAGAGTATGTGTGAATATGTATGTAAATGTGTAATTGTGTCAGTCTTTTTGTGTATGTTTGCATGTGTCGATGTGTGCATTTCTTTGTGTGTGTGAGACAGAGTCAGTGTGTGTATCTGTGTGTGTCATTGTGTGTGAGAAAGAATCAGTGTATGTGTCTGAGAGAAACAGTCAGTGTGTGTAATTAAAAAATTATTCAGCAAAACAAATGAAGATGAAATAGAACAAATGAAGCTATTTATGTGCAACACAAACTTAAAGATTTTAGAACACAAAGTAACATACACTCCCACTAAGTACCCCGCAAAAACTCTTTTACAAGTCTGTAAAACACTCCTGCAGAGTTATCACACCAGAAAACAACATCTATTTCTCAAACACCTCATTAGACTTTAGTTTGCTGGACTAGGTAATGCTTCATGGTTACAATGCAATAAAACTAGAATTAATAAAAAGAAAAAATGAACGAGCACAGGAACTGGTCCTTCGGCCCTTCAAGCCTGCGCTGTCACTTCCACACTAAAACTGTCTTCACTTACAGGATTTTTATTCCTCTACTCCCTTCCTATTTATGTATCTGTCCAGGTGCTTATTGAATGGTGTTGTTGTGTCTGCTTCCACCACCTCCTCTGGCAGCACATTCCAGGCACTCATCACCCTCTGTGTGAAAAACTTTCTTCGCACATCTGTTTTAAACTGCCCACACCTTGAACATGTGTCCCTAGTAATTGACCCCCTCCACCCTGGCAAAAAGACTCATATTTTCCACTCTATCAATGCCATTCACAATCTTATAAACTTCTATCATGTCACCCCTCAACCTCCTGCATTCCAGTGAAAACAAACCTAATCTATCCAACCTTTCTTCATAGCTAAAATCCCCTACACCAGGCAACATCCTGGTAAACCTTTTTTGTATTCTCTCCAAAGCATCCACATCCTTTTGGTAGTATGGTGACTAGAACTGTACACAATATTCTAAGTGTGGCCTAACTAAAGTTCCATCAAGCTGTAGTGTAACTTGCCCATCCTTACACGCAATGCTCCTTCCAATGAAGGTAAGCGTGCCATTGGCCTTTCTTATTACCTTATCTACCTGCACTACCACCTTCAGTGATCTGTGGACTTGCACACCCAGATCTCTCTGCATATCAATACTCCGAAGAGTTCTACCATTCACTGTATAATTTTCATCTGTACTTGACCTTGTAAAATGGATCACTTCACATTTGTCTGGATTAAACTCCATCTGCCATTTTTCTGTCCATTCCTTCAACTGATCTATATCCTGCTTTATCCTCTGACAATCCTCCTCACTGTCTGCAACTCCAATCATTGTGTCATCTGCAAACTTACTAATTCGACCAACAGTGTTTTTGTCCATACAGCATTGACAGCAGTCCCAGCACTGATCCCTGTGGAACACCATTAGTCACAACCGTCTATTCTGAAAAGCATCCTTCCATCGCTACCCTCTGTCTCCTGTGACTAAGCCAGTTCAGTATCCATCTTGCCAGCTCACTCCAACACCATGTGACTGCACCTCTTGTACCAGTCTGCCATGAGGGACCTTGTCAAAGGCTTTACTGAAATCCACGTAGACAATATCAACTGCTTTTTCCTCATCAATTGTCCTCAGTACCTTCTCAAAATTCACAATCAAGTTAATGAGACACAACCTCCCCTGCGTAAAACTGCTGTCTATTGCTAATAACTCTATTTGCTTCTAAATGTGTATAGATCTTCTCCAATAATTTCCCTACCACCGATGCGAGGCTCACAGTAATTTCCAGGATTATCCCTGCTACCCTTCTGAAACAAAGGAACTATTTTGGCTATTCTTCAGTCCTCGGAGACCTTACCTGTGGCTGGAGAGGATACAAAGAGGTCTGTCAATGCTCCAGCAATTTGTTCTCTTGCTTCCCTCAATATTCTGGGATAGATCCCAAAAGGAACCAGGGATTT
This sequence comes from Chiloscyllium plagiosum, assembly GCF_004010195.1. NCBI lineage: Eukaryota > Metazoa > Chordata > Chondrichthyes > Orectolobiformes > Hemiscylliidae > Chiloscyllium > Chiloscyllium plagiosum. Next base: position 118,537,788 of record NC_057715.1, on the reverse strand, counting down.
ATCAACCTTAATACTTTTTAAGATGCACGACACCTCTTCCTTTTTAATAGTAATGTGGCTTGGAAATTAAACACTCCCTTCCCTGAGATCATTCACCACTAATTCCTTCTCTTTGGTGAATACCAATACAAAGTATTCATTTAGGACCTCACCTCCCTCTTCTGGCTTCACACAGATTCCGTCCTTTGTCGTTGAGTGGACCAACCCTTTCCCTGGCTATCCTCTTGCTTTTTATGTTTGTATAAAAAGCCTTGAGATTCTCCTTAATCCTGTTTGCTAATGACTTTTCAATACCCCTTCTACCCCTTTGAATTCCACGTTTAAGTTCTGCACACCTCAGCAAAGGACATAATTTATGTTACACTGGAAATTTTGTTGAACTGAGGCAACATTGACAAAGTCAGCTTAACAGAAATGCAATTTTTTGATCTAAAACAAAGAAGACTTGTTTCAGTTCTTTCCTATTTTCCTTATATACTTCAAGGACTTTGTCAGTTCCCATTGTCCCAGACCTTACGTATGCTTCCTTTTTCTATTAGAACATAAAACATAGAAAAGTACAGCACAGAACAGGCCCTTTGGCTCATGATATTGTGCCGAGGTTTAATCCTAATGTAAAATATAATAACTTAACCTACGCAACCGTCAACTCATTGCTTTCCATATGCATGTCCAGCAGTCGCTTAAATGTCCCTAATGACTCTGCTTCCCCCACCACCGCTGGCAACGCATTCCATGCATTCACAACTCTCTGCATAAAGAACCTACCTCTGACGTCTCCTCTATACCTTTCTCCGAAGATCTTCAAACTATGACTCCTTGTACCAGTCAATCCTGCCCTGGGAAAAAGTCTCTGGCTAATGACTCTATCTATTCCACTCATTATCTTGTATACCCCTCTCTTCCTCCTTCTCTCCAGAGAGAAAAGTCCAAGCTTATTCAACCTTTCTTCAAGCCCTCCAGTCCAGGCAGCATTCTTTGCACCTTCTCCAAAGCCTCTGTATCTTCCCTATAATAGGGTGACCAGAACTGGACACAATATTCCAAGTGTGGTCTCACCAGGGACTTGTAGAGCTGCAGCAAAACCTCACGGCTCTTAAACTTGATCCCTGTTAATGAAAACCAAAACACCATCTGCTTTCTTAACAATTGTATCCACTTGGATTTTTTTTTAGATTACTTACAGTGTGGAAACAGGCCCTTCGGCCCAACAAGTCCACACCAACCCGCCGAAGCGCAACCCACCCATACACCTACATTTACCCCTTACCTAACACTACGGGCAATTTAGTATGGCCAATTCACCTGACCTGCACATCTTTGGACTGTGGGAGGAAACCGGAGCATCCGGAGGAACGGGGAGAACGTGCAAACTCCACACAGTCAGTCGCCTGAGGCGGGAATTGAACCCAGGTCTCTGGCGCTGTGAGGCAGCAGTGCTAACCACTGTGCCACCGTGCCGCCCACTTGGGTGGCAACTTTGAGGGATCTATGTACTTGCACACCCAGATCCCTCTGTTCCTCCACACTGCCAAGAATCCTGCCTTTAATCCTATATTCAGCATTCAAGTTCGACCTTCCAAAATGCATCACTTCGCATTTATCTAGGTTGAACTCCATCTGCCATATCTCAGCCCAGCTCTGCATACTGTCTATGTCACGCTGCAGCCTGCAGTAGCCCTCTATACTATCGACGACACCTCCAACCTTTGTGTCATCTGCAAATTTACTAACCCACCCCTCAACCTCCTCATCCAAGTCATTTATAAAAACTACAAAGAGCAGAGGCCCAAGAACAGAGCCCTGCAGGATCCCACTCAACACTGACCTCCAGGCAGAATACTTTCCATCTACAACCACTTTCTGCCTTCTGTCAGCCAACCAATTCTGAATCCAGTTGGCCAAGTCTCTCTGAATCCCATACTTCCTGACTTTATGAATGAGCCTACCATGGGGAACCTTATCAAATGCCTCACTGAATTCAATATACACCATATCCACTGCTCGACCTTTGTTGACCTGTCTTGTTACCACCCCAAAGAACTCAATAAGATTTGCCAGGCATGACCTGCCCCTCACCAACGTCATAAAATTTATAGTCATTCAAGGTTCACATAACTTACTATATCTATCCTTCACTCTCGCTCCTGAACTCTTATCAACTGTCATTTGAAACACTCCCACATGTCCAATGTGGATTTACCCTCAAACAGCCACTTCCAATCAACCCTCTCCAGTTCCTGCCTAAAATTCTTGTAGTTCGTCTACCCTAAGTTTAACACTTAGGGTAGACTATAAAACCATTGTTATAAGAACCCACATAGTTCAACTAATGCCCTTGAAGGAAGTCTGTGGTGCTTAATCTTTTCAGATTTCTGTGTGACACCACAGCAATGTGGCTGACCCTGAAATGGCCTTGCAAGCCGTTCAGTGGTCTCAACTTCAAAGTATAAAATCTCAAAGCAGGAATGAATGTACTGGCACTAACCAGTCTGCAGCGATTCAAGAACCCCCCACCTTCTTAAAGGCAACTAGGGATGGGTAATAAATGCTGCTTCAAGCAAAGAAACCCACATCCTTGCAAGGTTTGTGAAGGTTTGTAGCTCAGGTTGAGGTTTAGGGTGTAGGTTTGCTTACTGAGCTGTAGGTTTGATATCCAGACCTTTCATTACCTGGCTAGGTAACATCATCAGTGGCGACCTCCAAGTGAAGAGAAGCTGTTGTCTTCTGCTTTCTATTTATAAATATAAAAATAAATAGAAAGCAGGAGACAACAGCTTCTCTTCATTTGGAGGTCGCCACTGATGATGTTACCTAGCCAGGCAATGAAACGTCTGGATATCAAACCTACAGCTCAGCGAGCAAACCTACACCTAAATGCGCACATCCCCTGAATTCCTACAGTGTGAGCACAGACCATTGAGCCCAACAAGTCCACAATGACCCTCTGAAGGGCTTCCCACATAGACCCATCCCTCTATCCTACAATATCTCATGGCAAACGTACCTAATATACACATCTCTGAACACTTTGGGAGGAAACCAGAGCACCCAGCAGAAACCCATATAGATATGGGGAGAACATGCAAACTCCACAGTTGCCCAAGGATGGAATTGAACCCCTGTCCCTGACATCTTAGTCAGCAGTGCTAATCACTGAGCCAACCCAGAAATGAATAATAAAAATAAATGACTGTGGCTTCAACTCAGTCTGGGAAAGCAAATAATCTTTTCCGGAGCTGTCATTAATCTGAGTTCAAACATTCTTCAAATAACTGGCTTGGGGGTTTTATCCAATTATTTCTGGTCTAGGACTATCAGTGAACTCCTGGTTCTAAGGTATTGTAATCCATTTTTCTGGTATCTTCTCCCTTTCACAGCAGTACAGTTTATACATCCACCTTCATTCAAAGACTTCCGTGGAACTGCCCCAAACTAAAGACCATAAAGCACTCTTTCACCACGCCATGGACATTAAGCTTAAAAATATTCTAGAATTTTCTCACAGAAATCTATATGCACAATTATTTACCCCTGCTTGGTTGTAACCATTCCAAAGTGAGTAACAATTCACTGGTTCTGAAAGTTACCTTTTTTTTTATCAATTAGGGATGAGGACATTTCAGTCTAAGCCATCCCGAATTGGCCAGAGGGCAGTTAAGAGTCAATCACATTGCTGTGGGTCTGGAGTCACATGTAGGCCACACCAGATAAGGATTGCAGTTTCCTTCCCTAAAGAACTTTAGTGAAACAGATAATTTTTTCCCTGATGATCAACAATGCAGTTATGGTCATCATTCGACTCTTAATTCTATATTTTTAAAATTGAATTCAAATTCCACCATCTATCATGGCAAGATTCAAACTTGGGTTCTTAAACATTAATTAGGTCTCTGGATTAACGTTCCAATGATAATACCACTTGGCAATCACCTCGCCCGTTGATATAAAAGAAATCACAGAGAATATTGGAGAAACTCAGCATCTCTTGCTACATCTGAGGAAACAGAAATAGAGTTAAAGTTTTGAGTTTGGAATGACTCCTTTTCAGTTCTGTTTATCTCCTGTTACCAGACTGGCTGAGTGTCTCCAACATTTCTATGGTTGTTTCAGATGTCCAGTATTTGCAGTATTTTGCTGTTATTGTAAATCACCACTGAAGAATCAAGTCTACCTCTTATCTCCTGCTGACTAGTGGCAGGCTGGAAGATCACAGTTTTGGGATCCTTTTAATGATGAGTGCTATTCTCTGTCTTTGCCAGTCTTGCTTTCTTCTTTTCTTTCCTTTTAAACCAGTTATATTTGACCTGGTTCTCACTGGTTGAAACTACCTGACATGTATATTGTCAATCTCTCTTGTCATTCAAGAAACCATGGTTTTGTCTCACTAAACTTTTTAAAAAGTACTTTCTTGGTACACAAGGCATATTCTCCTCAAAAATCATCCACTGTTCCATCACAGTTTTCTTGTCAGTCTTTGACTCCATTTTATCCTGGCTAGATTTCTTCACATCCCAAATGAAGTTCTTCCAACTTAGAAGTTCTATGTTAGTTAATTCTTTGTTTTTCTCTGTTGCCAATCCAAACCTCATGAAATAATGATCACTATTTCCCAAATGATTCCCACACAGACACATGATCCACTTCACTCACCTATCTCATTGAGCTGAGAACATATTAATCAAGGATGTTCTCCTGAACAAAATCAGAAATTTAATCCCTTCATTCCATTACATGATGGCGTCATGATATCATTGCTAGATGACTAACCCAGAAACACAGCTAATGTTCTAGGGATTTGGGTTCAAATCCTGCCTGACAGAAAATTGTATTTAAGTTCAATAAATACCAGGAATTAAAAATCTAATGATGACTATTATTATGGACCAGACCAGACCCCTCAATATATTTTAAGAAGGAAGCCTAGACCTCTTTTTTTCTTAGTTTAAAGGCAAATACCAAGTGTCATGTTCTACATGCAGTGCGACTGGTCAAACTACTCGATGTTAAACAAAAAAAAATTATTTAAACACTGTAGTTAAAATACAAACAAAAGAAAGAAGAATTCAGAAAAACTTAACACTATTGGAAAACTCAACTGAATCATAGATACAGTTGCTATTACTAATTAACTGTTCCAATATAGTAACATCCCATAAAGGCACTCCTTTGAAAAAAGGCAAATTCAGACAGACTCTCACAGGCAGTTCTATAATCTAGGAGGGAAAAAAAGTTATTAAGAGAAAATTCAGAGAGTAGCAGCTAGGAGATATTTACTGAAGCTTCCAACCCTGTTGACACTCAATATCTTCTGATGCTACTGAAAAAACAAACTCCAGAGATCCTAATCTGTGAAAGCTGGCCAGACCCATTCAGGCTGTTAAAAAAACCCCAAGGCCTCCCAACCTGTTTACTCAAGTGGTTTTGGTAGACTGTTCTATGCCTCTGCCTCAGGATCTCTCTGAAAAAACATCAGGACAAAATAACCTCTTAAAGCCACAGCATTGTCACACTATGGACGCACAGTCAATTGTCAGGAAAAACTCATCTGGTTGACTGATGCTCTTCAAGGAAGGAAATCTGCCATCCTTACCGGGCCTGATTTGTATGGGACTCCAGACTCACCGCAATGTTCTTGATTCACAGCCATCCTCTGGCAGTGGCCTAGCAAGCCACTCAGTTGTATTAATCATTATGAAGTGTCAACAAAGAAATGAAACCAGACAGACCACCTAGAATTGACTGACACACTGGAAATAACAATGGCAAAAACTGCCCTGACAGCACGGTGGCACAGTGGTTAGCACTGCTGCCTCGCAGCGCCAGAGACCCGGGTTCAATTCCCGACTCAGGTGACTGACTGTGTGGAGTTTGCACGTTCTCCCCGTGTCTGCGTGGGTTTCCTCCGGGTGCTCCGGTTTCCTCCCACAGTCCAAAGATGTGCAGGTTAGGCGAATTGGCCATACTAAATTGCCCGTAGTGTTAGGTAAGGGGTAAATGTAGGGGTATGGGTGGGTTTCGCTTCGGCGGGTCGGTGTGGACTTGTTGGGCCGAAGGGCCTGTTTCCACACTGTAATCTAATCTAATCTAACCCTGAAAAGTCGTTATTACTTACATCCAGGGGCTAGTTCTAAAATTGGGAGAGCTGTCTCACAGACTATTCGAACACCAGTCATACTCACATGTATGGAATCACTCACTTATAGTTAATGTCTCACACATTACCAAACCTCTCTGGATATGTCCTGTCCCACCAGCAGCGGTGGCACAGTGGTATAAAGCTGCCCTATGAGTCCTCCACACAGACTCTGGAGTACATGAAATCTCATATTATCAGGTCAAAACAAGGGCAAGGAAATCTCTTGCTGATTACCATGGACTATCCTCCTTCGGCTGATGAATCAGAACTCCTCCAAAACTTGGAGGAAGCAATGAGGGTTGGCAAGGGTGCAGAAAGTATTTGGCTGGGGGATTTCAATGTTCACTACCAGGAGTGGCTCAGCAGCAGCACTAGTAATTGAGCTGATTGGGTCCTGAAGGACATAGCTGCTAGACCGGATCTACAGCAGGTGCCGAGAGAACCAATGAAAGGGAAAACCATACTTGACCTTACTTTTACTAATCTGCCAACTGCAGATTCATCTATCCTTGACAGTACTGGTAAGAATGAACACCACACATCCATGTGGGAATGAAGTTCATCTTCATATTGAGAATACTGATTAAGGATGATCATCCATGATCATATTGAATGGTGGTGCAGGCTTGAAGGGCAGAATGGCCTACTCCTGCGCCTATTGTCTTTAATACCCTCCATTGTGTTTTGTGGCATTATCACAATTTTAAATGATAGACAGACTTGACACAGATCCAACAACTCAAGACTGGGCATCCACGAGGCTCTGTGGGACATCAGCAGTAGCAGAATTGTACTCCAGCACAATCTGTAACCTCATGGCCTGGCATATCCCCCACTGAACCATTACCATCATGCCAGGGGATGAACCCTGGTTCAATAGAGACTGCAGGAGGGCATGCTAAGAGTAGCTGAAAAATGTGTTGCTGGAAAAGCGCAGCAGGTCAGGCAGCATCCAAGGAGCAGGGGAATCGACGTTTCGCGCATAAGCCCTTCTTCAGGGCTTATGCCCAAAACGTTGATTCTCCTGCTCCTTGGATGCTGCCTGACCTGCTGCACTTTTCCAGCAACACATTTTTCAGCTCTGATCTCCAGCATCTGTAGTCCTCACTTTCTCCTATGCTAAGAGTAGCACCAGGTATACCTGAAGATGAGATGTCATCATAGTGAAGCTACCAAACAGGACTACTTACATGCCAAACTGCATAAGCAGTAAGTGATAGACAGAACTAAGTGATTCCACAACCCACAGATTAGATCTCAGCTCGCTGGTCTTGCCACATCAAGTCATGAATGGTGCGGGACAATTAAGCAACGAACTGGAGGAGGAGGTCCACAAGTATCCCTATCCTTAATGAAAGAAGAGCCCAGCAATGTTTTGCACATCAATGCAAAAGGACGAAGTATTCGAAATAACCTGCAACCAAAAGTGCCAATTGAATGATCCATTTCGGCTTCTTCCAGTGACCCCCAGTACTATAGATGGGGAGAAAGTGAGGTCTGCAGATGCTGGAGATCAGAGCTGGAAATGTGTTGCTGGAAAAGCGCAGCAGGTCAGGCAGCATCCAGGGAACAGGAGAATCGATGTTTCGGGCATAAGCCCTTCTTCAGGACTGAAGAAGGGCTTATGCCCGAAACGTCGATTCTCCTGTTCCCTGGATGCTGCCTGACCTGCTGTGCTTTTCCAGCAACACATTTCCAGCCCAGTACTATAGATGCCAATCATCAGACTTCACGTAATATCAAGAAACAGCTGGAAGTACTGGATACTGCAAAGGCTATGTCCCCTGACAGCATTCTAGCAAAAGACTTGTGCTCCAGAGCTTGCCACTTCCCAAGCCAAGCTCTTCCAGTATAGTTACAATGCTGCCATCTACCCAACATTGCAGAAGTTTGCCCCAGCTATGTCTTGCACACAAAATGAGGGGCAAATCTAATCAGGTAAATATCTGTTCCATCGGTTTACTCTCAATCATCAGTAAAGTGATGGAAGGTGTTCATCAACAGTGCTATTAAACAATACTTGCTCAGCAATAACCTACTCAGTGACACCCAGTTTAGGCTCCAAGAAGGTCACTCTGCTAGTGACCTCATTACAGCCTCCAAGCATGGACAAAAGAGCTGAATTCCAGATGTGAGGGTAGAGTGAAAGCCCTTGGGTAATTGAAGACCCCAACTATTATTGCCCTATTGATTTTACACTCTGCAACCTGTCTACACATTTGTACTTCTAACACTTTCTCACTAATTTGGAGGTTGATAGTGGTCATGGTAATGCTGCCCCTGCTTGTTTCTCAGTTATGGAGTCGTAGAGTCATAGAGATGTACAGCATGGAAACAGACCTTTTGGTCCAACTCGTCCATGCCGACCAGATATCCCAACCCAATCTAGTCCCACTTACCAACACCAGCCCATAACCCTCCAAACCCTTCCTATTCATATACACATCCAGATGCCTTTTAAATGTTGCAATTGTACCAGTCTCCACCACTTCCTTTGGCTGCTCATTCCATTCACATACTACCCAACGCATGAAAAAGTTGATCCTTAGGTCTCTTTTATATCTTTCCTCTATCACCCAAAACCTCTGCTCTCTAGTTCTGGACTCCCCCACCCCAGGGAAAGACCTTGTCTACTTACCCAATCCATACCCCTCATGACTTTATAAACCTCTAAAAGGTCACCCCTCGGCCTCCGACACTCCAGGGAAAACAGCCCCAGCCTATTCAGCGTCTCCCTGTAGTTCAAACCCTCCAACCTTGGTAACATCCTTGTAAATCTTTTCTGAACCCTTACAAGTTTCACAACATCCTTTTGATAGGAAGGCCAGAACTGCATGCAATATTCCAAAAGTGGCCTAACCAATGCCATGTATAGCCATAACAGGACCTCCCAACTCCTATACTCAATACTCTGACTAATAAAGGAAAGCATACCAAACACCGTCTTCACTATCCTATCTACCTGTGACTCCACTTTCAAGGAACTATGAACCTGCACTCCAAGGTCTCTTTGTTTAGCAATACTCTCTAGGGCCTTACCATTAAGTGTATAAGTTCTTCTAAGATTTGTTTCCCAAAATACAGCACCTCACATTTACCTGCCACTCCTCAGCCCATTGGCCCATCTGATCAAGATCCCATTGAAATCTGAGATAATCTTCTTCGTTGTCCACTACATTTCCAATTTTGGTTTCATCTGCAAACTTACTAACTATACCTCTTATGCTCACATCCAAATCATTTATATAAATGACGAAAAGTAGTGGACCCAGCACCGATCCTTGTGGCACTCTACTGGTCACAGGCCTCCAGTCTGAAAAACAACTCTCCATCACCACTGTCTGCCTTCTACCTTTGAGCCAGTTCTGTATCCAAGTGGCTAGTTCTCCCTCTAGCAACTTAAGATTTGTGTATCCATCAACAGCAACAGAATCCCCAACCTTATAGAACATAGAACAGTACAGTACAGTACAGGCTCTTCAGCCCTCAAAAAGGTGCCGACCTTTTATCCTATTCTAAGATCAAACTAATCTACATACCCTTCATTTTACTATTATCAATGTGCCTATCCAAGCGTCGCTTAAATGTCCCTAATGTATCTGACTCTACTACCACCGCTGGCAGTGCATTCCATGCACCTACCACTCTCTGTATAAATAACCTACCTTTGACATCTCCCCTAAACCTTTGTCCAATCACCTTTAAAATTATGCCCCCTAGTGATAGCCATTTCTGCCATGAGAAAAAGCCTCTAACTATTCCCTCTATCAATGTCCCTCATCATCTTGTACACCTCTATCAAGTCACCTCTCACCCTTCTTCACTCCAGTGAGAAAAGCCCTGGCTCCCTCAAATTTTCTTCATAAGACATGCCCTCCACTCCAGGCAGCATCCTGGTCAATCTACTCTGCATCCTCTATAAAGGTTCCACAAACCTTTTATAATGAGGCGACCAGAATTGAACACAATATTCCAAGTGTGGTCTAAACAGGGTTTTATAGAGCTGCAGCATAACCTCACGGCTCTTAAATGCAATCTCCCTGCTAATGGAAACCAACACACCATATGCCTTCTTAACAATCCTATCAACTTCAGTGACAACTTGGAGGGATCCCTGGACATGGACCCCAAGATCCCTCTGTTTCTCCACACTGCCAAGAATCCTGCCTTTAACCCTCATTCCCTGGCATATCCTGCATTCAACCATTACCATCAAGTCAGGGTATCAACTCTGGTTCAGTGAAGAGTTCAGGAAGGCGAGCCAAGAGCTGCACCAGATATACCTGAAAATGAGGAAACTATCAAACAAGACCATTTAGATTACTTACAGTGTGGAAACAGGCCCTTCAGCCCAACAAGTCCACACCGACCCGCAAACCATCCAGACCAATTCCCCTACATTTACCCCTTCGCCTAACACTACGGGCAATTTAGCGTGGCCAATTCACCTAACCTGCACATTTTTGGACTGTGGGAGGAAACCGGAGCACCCGGAGGAAACCCAGGCAGACACAGGGAGAATGTGCAAACTCCACATAGACAGTTGCCTGAGGTGGGAATTGAACCCAGGTCTCTGGCGCTGTGAGGCAGCAGTGCTAACCACTGTGCCACCGTGCCGCAAGTCAGCAAGTGGTAGACAGAGCTAAGCGATCCCACAATCAATGGATCAGATCTAAGCTTTGTAGTCCTGACACATCCAGTCATGAATGATGGTGGATAAATCAACAACTCACTGGAGGAGGCGGCTCAACAAATATCCCCATCCTCAATGATGGAAGAGTCCACACAAATGCAAAAAGTATGGCTGAAGGATTCACAGCAAAAGTGCCAAGTGGATAACCCATCTCAGCTTCCTCCAGTGTTCCTAGGATCATAGATACCAGTTTTCAGCCAATTCGATTCACTCCAAATGATATCAAAAATTGGCTGGATACTGCAAAGGCTACAGGCCCTCACAACATTCCGGCAATAATACTGAAGACTTGTGCTACAGAACTTGCCGCTCCCCCTAGCCAAACTGTTCCAGTATGGTTACAATATTAGTATCTTACCCACCAATGGGGAAAATTGCCCAGTTATGTCCTGTACATAAAATGCAGGACAAATTCAAACAGGCCAATAGCCATCCCATCAGTCTACTCTCAATCATCAGTAAAGTGATGGAAAGTGTCACCTACAGTGCTATCAAGTTGCACATGTTCAGCAATAACTTGCTTACTGACACCTTTGGTTCTGCTCTTGACCTTATTATACCCTTGGTTCAAATATGGACATGGGAGAGCAAGGTGGCTCAGTGGTTAGCACTGCTGCCTCACAGTGCCAGGGACCTGGGTTTGATTCCATCCTTGGGCAACTTGTCTGTGTGGAGTTTTCATGTTCTCCCCCTGCATGGGCTTCTTTTGGGTGCTCAGATTTCCTCCTATAGTCCAAAGATGTGCAAGTCAGGTGGACTGGCTATGCTAATTTGCCCATAGTGGCCAGGGAGTTGCAACCTAAATGGATTAGCAATGGAAAATGCAGGATCACAGGGATAGGATGAGTCACTGTGGGATGCTGTTCCGAGGCTCGGAGTGGACTTGATGGGCTGAATAGTCTGCTCCCACACTAAAGGGATTCTATGACTTTCTGAAAAAAGCTGAAATCCAGAGGAGAGGAAAGAGTGACAGCCTTTCAAAGGTTGCAGTTGACCAACTGTGGAATCAAGGAGCCCTTGCAAATCTGGAATCAATGGATGTCAGGGTATAAGTACAGCAATAGGAGGATAGAGCAGATGAATGTATCATTTGAGAGACACCTCAGGGGGATTTACATTCCTGAGACAATGGGACCATTTCTAGGGGAGGTAGGAACTGTGCAAATAAGAGCAGAAATTGCTGAAGAAACTCAGCAGATCTTACACCTGTGGAGAGAAAACAGACAATGTTTCAAAATGAAGAGTCAGCATGGATTTACGAAAGGAAAGTCATGCTAGACAAATCAACTGGAATTCTTTGAGAATATAACTAATTGAGTTAATAAGAGGGAGCCAGTGGCTTTATGAGGACTTCCAGAAGGTTTGTGATAAGATGTCCTATATTAGAGATTAATGTGTAAAATTAAACCACATGAGATTGGATATAATGTATTGAAATGGATAGTAACTGATTGGCAGACAGGGAGTAAAGAGCAGGAATAAACAGCGTTTTTTCTGAATGGCAGGCAGTGACTAGTGGGGTGCCACAGTGATCAGTGCTGAGACCCCACCTCTTCATAATAGGTGTATGATTTAGATGAATTGCAATATTTCCTAATTTGTAAATGACACAAAGCTGGTGGGAGGGTGAGCAATGAGGAGTTAACAGAAACACCTCAGTGCGACTTACACACGCAGAGTGAGTGAGTGGATACATGCATGGTGGATGTAGAATAACATGAATAAATATGAGGTTATCTACTTTGGGAGCAAAAAAGGTGAATTATCTAAATGGCTATAAATTCAGAGAGGGGAATGTGCAAAAAGATCTGGGTGTCCTCATGGACAAATTGCTGTAAGCATGCAGGTGCAGCATGCAGCAAAGAAAGCAAACTATATGTTGGCATTCATAGTAAATAGATTTGAGTACTGGAGCAATGTCTTGCTACAATTATACAGGGTCTTAGTAAGACTACACCTGGAATGTTGTGTGCAATTTTTGCCTCTGTATCAGGAGTGACACGGTCGCTCAGTGGTTGGCACGGTGGCTCAGTGGTTAGCACTGCTGCCTCACAGCATCAGGGACCAGGGTTCAATTCCCGCCTTGGGTGACTGTCTGTGTGGAGTTTGCACATTCTTCCCTTGTCTGTGTGGGTTTCCTCCCACAATCCAAAGATGTGCAGGCCAGGTGAATTGGCCCTGTTAAATTGCCCATACCGTTATGTACATTAGTCAGGGGTAAATATAGGGTAGGGGAATGGATCTGGGTAGGTTACTCTTTGGACAGTTGGTGTGGACTCATTAGGCCAAAGGGCCTGTTTCCGTACCATAGGAAATCTAATCTAAAGGGTGCTCTGATTAGAGTTTACCAGACTAATTCTTGGGGTGTCAAGACTGATACACCAGTGGTTGAATCAGTTATGATTATATTCGAATGGGTTTCAAAAGAATGAGGGGGAGGTCTCATGAAAATTCAAACATGAGTAAAGAGGGTAGATGCAGAAATGATTTATCTGATGGCAAGGGCGTTCCAAACCAGGGGTCACAGTCTAAGAATAAAGGGTAGACCATTTAGGGCTGAGTTGAGGAGAAATTACTTCACCCAGAGAGTGGTGAGCCTGTGGAATTTGCTACCACAGAAAGCAATCTACGCCAAAACATTATGATTTCATGAAGGAATTCGCTGTTGCACTTGGGATGAAAGGGATCAAAGGTAATGGGGAAAAGGCAGGAGCTAGCTTATTAAGTTGGATAATCAGCCATGACTTCTTGAATGCTGGAGCAGGTTCAAAAGGCCAAATTGCTCCTGGTTTCTATGAATCAATGAGTCTTGAGTTCACTGGTCATCACTTGTAAATCTATTTAGCTAACAGCATGGAAGCAATTGTTATTCAAACAGATCACAATCCTTTGTTTTTTTTAAGAGAAATTATGAGACAGGAACATGGAGTTATTCTGGTAGAATTTAATTCTCCAATCATACAATTTAAGAATCAGTAAAGTGTCTGGAAAAGACAATTTTGCAGCTAACAGTTTATCAGAGTCCAGATAAGAAGAAATAGAACATAGAACATAGAAGAATACAGCGCAGTACAGGCCCTTTGGCCCTCGATGTTGCGCCGATCCAAGCCCACCTAACCTATACTAACCCACTATCCTCCATATACCTATCCAATGCCCGCTTAAATGCCCATAAAGAGGGAGAGTCCACCACTGCTACTGGCAGGGCATTCCATGAACTTACGACTCGCTGAGTGAAGAACCTACCCCTAACTTCTGTCCTATATCTACCCCCCCTTAATTTAAAGCTATGCCCCCTTGTAATACCCGACTCCATACGCGGGAAAAGGTTCACACTGTCAACCCTATCTAACCCCCTAATCATCTTGTACACCTCAATCAAGTCACCCCTAAACCTTCTTTTCTCTAATGAAAACAGCAAATGCTGTGATCCAGTCGTTCGCTCTGATATTGTATATTTTAATCTCAATATATTATTACTGTTATTATGGCACTGAAATAGCATTAAAATAATTTTTAATAGGAGTTGAAAAAAAATGCCTTATAGGTACATTTTCATTTTTCTTTGGGAATAAGTGTTATGAAAGATGTTATTTTTATATAGAGTAATATCATTTCTTAAACTTAGATTTCAAAATAGAGACCTATGGGCGTTGGTTACTTTTGCAAAAGGTTTTTGTAAAAAAAAAACTGGATCATTAAGTCTTTCCAGAATGTTGACTTAATCCCGTATACCTGAATGTCAGAGAGCATGGACCCCTGTAAGATTAAAGGAAGATTGTTAGTACTGTATTGGGTTTATGACCGCAAAAGCACAGCAAAATTTCTTTCCTAGAAAGCAGTATGAAACAGTTCAGGGAATATTACACTTTGGTAGAAGGTTAGTTTGTGCAACTTCCAGATGAACAGTGTTTGATTATAATTGTGAAGGTTATGAAAGCTGAGGAAGTCTAAGTTCTCAGTTTTGGGACTATGCATGCAAGAAGACTTCACAGTTCACAGGAAAGAACTGGGAACAGGGAGTTGTGTCAAACTTAAAGGTCTCCTCCCTGGATATTTAATTTCTGTAAAGTATTAGTGTTGCAAATAGGGTGAAAGCATTTATTTTGTGCTGTGCGTTTGAAAATTTTTCTGAACAGTGTTTTATATTTAGACATACTTTGTTTCATTTTATGCTTTTCTGTTCTTAAAAAATGTGTAGCTTTGTGCACTTATGTTTAATTGAATGGCAGATGAGTTAAAAAGAAAAGACCTATCAATATAAGCAAGGAACAGATGGATATGAACCGTGGGCAGACAGAAGGGATTAGTTTAACTTGGCGTCACATTCGGCACAACATCGTGGGCTGAAGGGCCTGGTACTGTGCTGTACTGTTTGCTCTATGTTCTAAGTTAGTTTTCATACTGAGATCTGACTTGTCTGGTAGTACATTAACTGTGATCAGATCAAATCCAGTGACATTGCCAATTTAACAACAAATCCCTTCCAATTATGCTATTTTTCTGGTATTCACTCTTTCAAAATCCTATCCCAATCCTTTAATGGTCCTTGACCCTCTGTACTTTACCACAGATTTTGGTTTGACTCTCTCCTATAAAAAACTGCAGCTTTCCTCTGCACCTCTTTTGGAATTCTCTGGAGGGTTCTTTACATTTCAAATCCATATTCCTCAGCTTACTTTCACACTGAATTTCCCTTCCAACACATTCACTGGAATTAACTTCCTTCTTAGCCAACTCATCTCTCACACTTCTTACCCTGTAGCTTAAACCAGTGGATCAGCATTCCTCATCATTAATGTCTGGTAACTGTGAACAAGGCCCTTGTCATCCATGAGTTATTATGGACAGCTGCATTGGCATTATGGCTTTAATAGAATCCTGCTCATTTATACCTTCTACCACATGATGTTCCAAAAGCCATTCAGTGATAAAGTAGCTCTTAGAGTCAGAGATGTACATCATGGAAAGAGACCCTTCGCTCCAACCTAATGCAGTCCCATTTGCCAGTACTTGCCCATCTCCCTCTAAACCCTTCCTATTCATATACCCCATCCAGATGGCTTTTAAATATTGTAATTGTACCAGCCTCCACCACTTCCTCTGTCAGCTCATTCCATACACGCACCACCCTCTGCATGGAAAGGTTGCCTCTTAGGTCCCTTTTAGATCTTTCCCCCCTCACAGTAAACTTATGTCCTCTAGTTCTGGACTCCCACACCCTAGGGAAAAGACCTTGTCCATTTACCCAATTCATGCCCCTCATGATTTTATAGACATCTATAAGGTCACCCCTCAGCCTACAACACTCCAGGGAAAACAGTCAGCCTGAGTCTACTTAGCCTCTCCCTATAGCTCAAATCCTCCAACCCTGGCAACATCCTTGTAAATCTTTTTTTTTAGATTAGATTCCCTACAGTATGGAAACAGGCCCTTCAGCCCAACAAATCTACACTAACTATCTGAAGTATAACCCACCCAGACCCATTACCCAACCCTATATTTACCCCGACTTGACAATTTAACATGGCCAATTCACCTGACCTGCACATCTTTGGATTGTGGGAGGAAACCGTAGCACCTGGAGGAAACCCATGCAGACACAGGGAGAATGTGCAACTCCATACAGTCACCTGAAGCGTGAATCAAACCTGGGTCCCTGGCGCTGTGAGGCACCAGTGCTAACCACTGAGCCACCATGCTGCTCCCTTTCAAGTTTCACAACATCCTCCGATTGGAGGAAGACTAGAATTGCACACAATATTCCAAAAGTAGCCTAACCAACATCCTGTACAGCCGTAATAAGACCTCCCAACTCCTGTACTCAATACTCTGACCAATAAAGGAAAGCATACCAAATGCCTTCTTCACTATCCTATCCACCTGAGACTCCACTTTCAAGGAGCTATCAACCTGCACTCCAAGGTCTCTTCGTTCATCAACACTCCCGAGCAACATGCATCAACAAAATGAAGATTAAGCTGACACTATAATCCTCTAGCATGGCTTCCTTCTTTAAGTATTGCATCTTTTTACACGCCTCTTGACTTCCATTAAAAACATCTCCATTCTCTCTTGCATTACTAGATATAGTAAAAATGTTCTTACTGCAATTTACTAGGTACATAGGACTTTACTCCAGGAATAGGTCAATTGGTCCTTGGGCTGACTCTGTTTCTCAATAAGATCATGGCTGATCTGATTGACGCTTCAAAACCAATTTCCTCTCTGTACATCTTAACGTTTTCTCCCAGGTCTATCAAAAATCCAGTAAACCCACCCTAAAATAAGTTCAATGACCCAACCTACTACAGTCTTAGAATCTTAGACCGCCTATAGTGTGGAAGCAGCATTGAGTCTGCACTGACCCCCTGAAGAGCTTCCCACCCAGATCCAAACTCCCGACCCTACTCCTGTAATTCTGCATTTCCCATGACTAATCCATCTAACCTACATATTTTTAAGACTTTGAAAGGAAGCTGAAGCACCCAGAGGAAACTCACATAGACACAGGGAGAACGTGCAAACTCCACACAGTTGGTCTCCTGAGGGTGGACTGGAACCCAGGTCCCTGGCGCTCTGAGGCAGCAGCGAGCCACTGTGTCACCCCTCTTCCTAACAACACACAGAGAAAACATTTCTCTTCATTACTGCCTTAAAAGGCAGATCAGTCATGTTTACAGAAAATCAGAAATTCCTGGAAAAACTCAGCCGGTCTGGCAGCATCTGTGGAGAGATATCAGAGTCAACTTTGGAACAACAGCACATCAATGTCTGCTTGGGAACTATGCAACCTTCTAGACTCATTATCGAGTTTAATCATTTTAGGGCTTGAGCAGCTCTCCTATGTACTTACCCCAACCCCCCCCCCCCCGCCACACACCAGGCCCTGTCATCACATGGACTGCTAGCATAAACAGCCCATTGTTAGCCACTAATGGTCCCCATTAGCAGCTTATTCATTTTCACAGGCTGGGCTTTATCTATTATTTTCTCTGCCCAACTGTTGTTCTCTCTGATTTCTCACCACAGATGCCACCAGACCTGCTGAGCTTTTCCAGCAATTTCTGGATTTTTTTTCTGTCTAGCTGGACTCTGTCTTCACCTGTCATTTACTCTTTCCCTCATCCTCTATCCTTCTCTAGTGTGTATACCAACTATTTCCTCGCTGCTATTAGTTCTGAAGGTTCACTAGACTCGAAACATTAACTCTTCTTTCTTTCCACAACTGCTATCAGACCTGCTGAATTTTTCCAGCAATTTCTGATTTTGTTTCTTATTTCCAGCATCTTCAGTTCTTTGCTTTTCTTTGTTAAGTCATACTTAAACAGTGTCCCCTATTTCTAGACTCTCTAACAAGAGGAAATATCCCCCTACTATCTACTTTATCAAGGTCCCTCAGGATTGTATCTGCTTCAAAAAGATCACTTCTTGTTCTTCTAAAAATTAATGGGTATAAGCTCAGCCTATTCTTCCTTTCTTCAAGTCCTTCATTGCATACACCTGCAGTAACCAACTTCTCAACCGCAATTATTTCAATCTCTTTCAAGTGACCTCTTCTTTCTTCTGAGAGTCACTGCCTCTATATCTTTTCATCCATGTTAAGCAACCTAGATTTTCAGCCAATGCTTGCCATAATACATAGTCTCAATATTCGAATCATATCATTCGCAACAAAAGGTCATTCCTAATCACTTCCCTTTATCAGTTCTCCTGTTCCATTCCTGAAACCTACCTCTTACCTGTATTTTTTTTTGTGGTCAGTTTGTCAGAGTACCTTTAAGAACCATAGCATGTCAGCACAACTTTAGGAGACACGTTAATGACATAATTGCCACATCACAGAATGTGTCTTAAGGCATAAAAATCACATACACCATCTTACCTCAGGTCAACTGACGCATGACACCCTACAGGAAACAAGCTTTCATGTTGTCATCTAATAGTTTAATAAGTAGTCCAGACACTGGTGTGCCAGAAGAATGTAGTGTTTAGAGATAACAAGTAGTTGTAGTAAATGATTAATTCCACAATGTCCATGTCTTGTTCCTTATTTTACAGAAGATTACATAGCATTTCCATGATGAAAAATACCTCGATATAAAACTAATGGAGGCAAATTCACACCATGGTAGCAGAGGTGGCTGTCTGTAAAATGACACAATATCTTGGTTAGAGATATTCAGAAAATCAATTAAAAAACCAATCTGACAACAACTTTAGACTGTAAAGAATTTGGACAAAGGGAAAGTTCTCCACCTTTAAGCAATGTCACTCTATGAACGCAGACTGGTGTACAGATCTGTTGATAGAGCATTAGCTACTAAGAAAACAGAACTAATTTATTTTGATTTGAATGTAGGCTCTTTCAAGATACTATAAATTTCTAAGATTGTCTCAAAAATCAAAAGGCAGCAGCCCACTTTTAAGCTGAGACTCCTTGATTACACACAGCAAAGAATTGAAGCCTAGTACAATTAATAAATAAGCAGGAATATGCCAGAACAACAGCTGCACTGTCTTTGTTACAAAGGAACAGCAGTTTTTAAATCAACACTGACACCAGGTGGTAACTTTTTAAAAGAGGAATCATGGATAACAGAAACCACATTATGGACTGAGCATCCAGTGACCCCCTTTACTGAATTACAACAATTCGAACAATGCATGCACCTCTATTTTACAGATCAAGTGACAGATGATTCCGAGGAAAGAACTCTAAAAATCTTGCTTGTAATTGACAAGGACCAGTTTCGCAGAATTAACACATCCATTTTTTCCACTGATGATCAATAATATCCATAAACGACCTGGAGGCTTTCAATGGACCAGCTCAAGGTAAGAATTAAATTCAGGACTAAAGTTTCCGTCTTAGGTCATGCAGACAACAATCGCAAAAATCTATTGACCTATTTGTTGAAAAGTACCAGAGCAGAGGGCATGAGTACGACTTTTCCAATGAGGAATTCTCAGAGAGGTTTATTGAAGGAATTTTTGGCAAGAAAAAAGAGCCATATCATTGACACATTATTGATGCCGTTGTGGCAACCAACAAAAATGATGTGCAATAGTCAGCAAAGTAGATCAAACCAGCAAAAGTTGTGAACAGTCGCAATTTGTCACAGTAAGCCCAAAGTTGTCCATTTTTCTTTTATTCTGTAAATCCATGTGCCACCAAGAGGTATTGGTCTTGCAGGTGCAGGCAATTTGGTTACAAAGACCAAGCTAGATTCTAGAACAAAACACAGATGACCTAGTACAACATTACAACACTAGCAGCAAGAAATATGTTAAAAATGCAAACAAATCAATGAGATTCAAAGTGAACAAAGCAAAAGGCAAATTTCAAAAGATAACCAAGCGTTCCACATTGATTACCTCATGCACCATGTCAATGGTGTACGACAACCAAAAGCTTTTACAAGCTTTTGTTAATATCAGATGTTCTGAAAAGGCACACTAAAAGTAAAAATGAACGCAGGAGCTAGTCTGAATATATAAGCGCTATGAATCCTGAAAGCCATGCAGCTCAGCAAGTGACACTCCATGGTACATCCTATGAAAGACTGCCTCGTGGTGAATCACGGATCACCAAGTCCATATCCTGGCAGAATCACACCACAGTACCAAATGCGAGATTACTTTGGCTTCCTGAAATCTTCTACCTGAAAGATACCAACAGTTCATACGTGGCAGAAGAACCAGTATGCACAGATCTAGATGTGGTCAACAATTCATGAGATTTAAAATACATCCATTGTGCTGGGACAGATGACATGATTCATTCAAATCAGCCAACAATCTACAACATCTGTACCTACACCGATTCAACATGATCAGCAATTTTAAACATGATGTAATATTGCATCATAAAGATGAAACAACTCTATTGATCATCCAAGGAATTGCACTATACACATTCAGGAGAAGCCTCAAGTGCAACCTAACGTATAGAGTGAAATGTTATAACGTGAAATGATATAATTCAGAAAGGCAGTCACCACACAGACTGGTGTTGTTCCAAATGTGACCCTTAAAGAAAAATGGCACCATAACTGTATGCCTAGATCCAAGGTGCCTCAACGTTTCATTTTTAAAATGTCCAAAACAAACATACCAACACTAGAAGAATGTCATCCTAAATTTTTCAGTAAGAATTTTCCAAGCTTACGTGAAGTATTAATGCTGGTTTGTCAGTTTAGCAGAAGGATCCCAAAAGCTGACAAGTGCACTTAAGGAAATTAAGTGCAAGTCTGGAATTTAGTGAGTGGAGTTTAGTTTTAATTTTGTTCTTAAAATCCAATCTAGTCTATAATTTGCATTGTACGTGTAAAGTGTTGTGTAAGTCAACAATGTTTCATTCTTCCAGTTTATTCAGGGTAAACACACTCTGCTATGAGAGTTAAGTAATTGGTTAAATCTGATTTTTCTTGGTCTAGTTCAGCTGGTTACATACAGGACTCTTTAGTGCAGCCAAAGGCAAACAAATGCACACAAGAAGATTGAATGCAAATCTGCATGTCTGGGGAGAGGGATATTGGGGTAGAAAAGGTGATTTCTTTTACCTCTTGCTTTTCAAACATTCTTTCCCTGTAGAATTTGGTTCTTGTTTCACTACACAGAAAAGGACTATTGTTTAGCGAGTATCTGAAAAATGGCTGGTCTATTCTGTTCTTAGGTTTGCATAGTATACAAACTGATGATAAAGTTATAAATATATAAAAGAAGCATAAAGAGAATAATACAATTAATTAAAACTCATTAAGAACGGCAAGACAGATGATCTGTCAACGCTACAGTGTGTGGGTGGTCTTAGGTTAAAGGCAGAAAGGTCTGCAGCAAAATTTTGAAGTTCGAATGACTTCAGCTCAAGGTTTGTGAGTTGGAAGCTAAACTGCAGATGCTGACTGGGGAAAGCTACGTTAGATTCTTTGCATCTGGAAGCAGTCACTTCACTTAGAAAAGGGCATTCCAATTTGGTCAATTGTGGGGACAGAGTATGTGAGGCAGGTAAATGAACCTGGGGACAGGATTCCAACCTCTGCATTTGTCCAATAGGCTTGAGGTTTTCTAAGCCAACTTGGGAACATAGAAATTAGGAACAGGAATACGCCATCTGGATTCACTATAGGTAGGTCATGCCTGACAAACCTTATTGAGTTTTTTGAACAGTTAACTAAGGTAGTGGACAGGGAATGCCTACGGACGTTATTTATGAGGACTTCCAGAAAGCCTTTGACAAATTAGATTACTTACGGTGTGGAAACAGGCCCTTCAGCCCAACAAGTCCACACAGACCCATCGAAGCGTAACCCACCCAGACCCATTCCCCTGCATTTACCCCTTCACCTAACACTACGGGCAATTTAGCATGGCCAATTCACCTAACCTGCACATTTTTTTTGGATTGTGGGAGGAAACCGGAGCACCTGGAGGAAACCCACGCAGACACGGAGAGAATGTGCAAACTCCACACAGAGAGTCGCCTGAGGTGGGAATTGAACCTGGGTCTCTGGCGCTATGAGGCAGCAGTGTTAACCACTGTGCCACCGTGCTGCCCAGAGTTTCATACAGACTGTTAACTAAGCTGTAAGCCAATTGAATTAAGGAAAAATTACTGAAAATTGGTTAAGTGTCAGGCAACAGAAAGTAGAGATAATGGGTTGTGACCAGCAATGTTCCAGAAGAATTCGTATTAGGGCCTCAATTATTCACATCATTTATTAACAACTTGGATAATGGCATAGAAGTTTATAAATTGCTGATGTCACGGGGCATGTGATGGAGCAGTTGAGGAACAATGGAGGACTTTCAAAGAGAGTTTTTGCAGCGCTTGGGGAGAGTATGTTCCGGTCAAAGGCAGGGGTGGCGGGGATGGGAGGAACATAGAACAGTACAGCAAAGTAGAGGCTCTTCGGTCCTCGATGCTGTGTCAGCCTTCTATCCTATTCTAAGATCAGACTAACCTACAAATCCTTCATTGTACTATATTACGTGTGCCTATCCAAGAGTTGCTTAAATGCCCCTAACGTATCTGACTTGAGCCCTCAAACACTGAAATCAGTTAATTTTTGTTTAAATCTATCCCACAAAATGTTTCATTGCTTTAAACATTTCTACCACATTTCTCTGGAATATGAGAAGGAACAGTCTTAGCAGAAAGGACGAAGTAAGATTGTGCGGAGGCTGAGTGGCTGACAAGATTTGTTACTAATGCACTTGGTGCAATTGGCTTGTTAAACTCCTAACCTGTTATACAAACCAAAATGGATACCTTTCTATACATTAACGAAAAACTACAAACACACTAACACTTGGATATCACTTAGTCATCTTGTGAGCAAGGAAAAGAGAACGTTTCTTTCTCAAGATGACCTGCGCACAGGAAATGGGAGCTATTTGGATCAGGAATTACCTGCTGGCTTTTGTTGAAGATTCCAACTTACACTTACAAATAGGTTCTGAAATTTGGGTGTCACTCCCAGACTGAGTGATCTGTGAAGAGAAAATTCGCTGTCATCAGCTCTTCATCCAGGTTCTGTTTCGGTGACAAACCTTTCATGGGAGCCGACCTTGGATAACCAAGGAAGTGAAGGAAGGCATCTAATTGGAGGCTTGGACTTGCAAGGTGGCCAGGAGTTGTGGGAAGCAGGAAGATTGGGAAAACTTTAAAAAGCAACAGAGAGCCACAAGGCAAGCAATAAAGAAAGGAAAGATGGATTGTGGGTGCAAGATAGCATAGAAGATAAAAACAGGTAGGAAAGATTTTTATAACTATATAAAGAAGAAAAGGGTGGCTAGGGTGAACATGAGTCTCTTGCAGGATGAGAAGGGGAAATTAATATTGGGTGGTGTGGAAACAGCCAAGGCCTTGAATTACTATTTTGTATTGGTCTTCACAGTGAAAGGTGTGTCTAACATGCCAAAGAATGATGTTGAGGATGTGATGGGAGGTGGGGATGTCAGTTCAATTGTTATCACTGAGGAGGGGGTAAGTGCTGAACATACTTCGGCGTCTAAGGGTGGATGGGTCCCTGGTCCTGATGGAGTGTGCCCCGGCTCCTGAAAGAAATGGCGGAGGTTATAGTTGATACGTTTGTGGTGGTTTGCCAGGATTCACTGGTCTCCAGGTGGGTACCAGTAAGCTGGTGGACAGTGAGTGTCACGCCGCTGTTTGGGGGGTGTGGGAGGTGGGCAAAGGGCAGGTGGCTGCAGGCTGGTTGGCTTGGCATCTGTGGTTGAGAGAATGCTGGAGGCTATCATTGAAGAGGAAGTAATGAGACAAATGGATGGAAGAAGTTCCGCCAGGCAGACTTGGCATGGATTTGGGGAGGAAAATCATGTTCAATTCCTGCACTGGCTAAGATCACCATGAAAGCAATGCCTTCTGAAACTTACCCTTTACTGAAGGGGAGGTGACCCTCAGGTTAAACTCACTGCAGTTGCCTGTCTCTAACAAAAAGTCATACTCTGGGACATCATCAACTTTAACAATTCACTTCTCCGAGAACAGGGTTATGGAATAGTTTAAAGCAGAGGTTCGGAAAGTGGAGTTAAAGTTATAATTTGATCAGCCATGAAGCTCTCTAGAGGGGTCAAATGGAAAGTTTTTGCTTTCAAATTTATGGTTTGTAGTTATATTTTCAAAATAAAATTAATCCAAAGTTAAACTACACCATTAAATACCATGTATTTATAATAAACTGCTATGGATTATACTTCTTTAACCTATCATAATTAATTTATTTTCATTTTTTGTGCAAAATTTGTCAGAGAGAGAGTGAGCGCAAGAGTGAGCGAGTAAGCGAGAGAGAGAGAGAGAGAGAGAGAACAGTTTAAGGATAAGGGGCAGTCTAAGATTTAGGACTGGGGTGAGGAGAGGTTTCTTCACCAGTGAAGTTCTCTGCCACAGTGTTTGAGGCAAAAACATTGATTTCAAGAAGGAGGAAACCATCTATAAATCTATGATTCAGCCCCTTGACCCTGCTCCACCAGTCAACAGAATCACTGCTGATTGATACTCCTCACATCCATGTTCCTGCCCTTTCCCCATAACCTTTTAATCCCCGACTGATTCTATCTCTAACTCTTTCAGCTTTAAATTTACATAAGAATTCTGCTCCCAGAGCTTTCTGCGGCCAGAGCTTTCTGCGGCGAAGAATTCTATAGACTCACAATATTCTGAGAGAAAAAACTCCTCCTCACCTCAGACTTAAATTGGTGCCTCTTTATTCTGAGAATATGTCTTCTGGTCCTAGACTCTTCAAAGAGGGGAAACATTCTCTCAACTCGAATCCTACATCTATCTTTAGTTAAAACTTGATTTCCTAAACATAAAAGGTACATTCAAACACATATGAATTCTAGGGTGGCACGATGGCTCAGTGGTTAGCACTGCTGCCTCACAGCATCAGGGACCCGGGTTTGATTCCAGCCTTGGACGAATGTATGTGTGGAGTTTGCACATTCTCCCTGTGGATTCCCTCACACAGTTCAAAGATGTGCGGGTTAGGTGAATTGGCCACGCTAAATTGCCCAAAGTGTTAGGTGCATTAGTCAGAGGGAAATGGGTCTGGGTGGGTAGGTCTTCGGAGGGTTGGTGTGGACTTGTTGGGCTGAAGGGCCTGTTTCCACACTGTAGGGAATCTAATCTGAATTATATAGTCAGAACAGAGAATCATTAGAAATGAGTGATTAGTGAATAAGTGCTAGGTCTTGCCAACAATACTTACTTCAATGAAGGAATGAAAGCAATGATAATGAGATAATTCCAGGAATAGATAACTTCATAACATGGACAGATGAGAGTAGCTGGGTTCCTCTCTTTACCAAACAATGACAGAGATTTGATAGCTTACTCTCTATATAAACTGGTAAAATTGTCTTGCCCAGCATCCTTATTTACATCAAATCTTTTAAATATATTACTCCTTTGCTCTCAAGCATACATAGGTTTGCAGTCAAGTAATAATATTAAAATCATCATTCAACATCTCTGTTACCCCTTCTGTTGGAAGCATAGCCCACAGCAGTACCTAGTTATAGATCAAAGAACAAAGGGCAAACAAAATTAAAGCACAGGAACAGGCCCTTCAGACCCCCTGCCCCGATCCTGATCCGCTACTTAAACCTGCCATCTATTTTTTAAGGTGTGTATCCCTCTGCTCCTTCCCCATTCATGTATCTGTCTAGATACATCTTAAATAATGCCATCATGCCCACTTCTACCAAACACCACAGGCACCCACCACCCAGTACATAAAGAATTTTCCATGCATATCTCCCCTAAACCTTTCCCCTCTCACTTTGAACCCGTGACCCCTAGTAATTGAGTCCCCACTCTGGGAAAAAGCTTCTTGCTATCCAACCTGTCTACATCTCTCATGATTTTTGAGACCTTAATCAGGCCCCCTACAACCTCAGTCTTTCTAATGAAAATAACCCTAATCTACTCAACCTTTCTTCATAGCGAGCACCTTCCATACCAGGCAACATCCTGGTGAACCTCCTTTGCACCTTCTCCAAAGCATCAACATCCTTTTAGCAATGTGGCGACCAGAACTGTACGCAGTATTCCAAATGTGGCCGAACCAAAGTCCTATACAACTGTAACATGACCTGCCAACACTTGTATTCAATACCCCGTCCAATGAAGGAAAGCTTGCCATATGCCTTCTTGACCACTCTACTGACCTGCATTGTCACCTTCAGGGAACAATGGATCTGAACACCCAGATCTCTCTGTACATCAATTTTCCCCAGGACTTTTCCATTTACTGTACAGTTCGCTCTTCAATTGGATACTCCAAAATGCATCACCGAGCAGTTGCCTGGATTGAACTCCATCTTCCATTTCTCTGCCCAACTCTCCAATCTATCTATATTTTGCTGTATTCTCTTTCACTATCTGCAACTCCACCAATTTTAGTGTCATCTGTAAACTTGCTAATCAGACCACCTATACCTTCCTCCAAATCATTTATGTATATCACAAACAAAAGTGGCCCCAACACGGATCCCTGTGGGTACACCACTACTCACAGATCTCCATTTTGATAAACTCCCTTCCACTACTACTCTCCGTCTCCTGTTGCCCAGCCAGTTCTCTATCCATCTAGGTAGTACACCCTGCACCCCATGAGATATTTCCTTCTTCATCAGCCTACCATGGGGAACCTTATCAAACGCCTTACTGAAGTCCATGTGTATGATAACTACAGCCCTTCCCTCATCAATCAATTTTGTCATTTGCTCAAAGAATTCTATTTTGGTTGAGATCTTTCAAGAGTCACTGGAGTCAGGAAAGGTCCCGGATGATTGGAAGATGGCTGTTGTAACCCCCTTGTTCAAGAAAGGATCAAGGCAAAAGATGGAAAATTATAGGCCAATCAGCTTAACCTCGGTTGTTGGTAAAATTCTAGAATCCATCATTAAGGATGAGGTTCCTAAATTCTTGGAAGAGCAGAGTCTGATGAGAACAAGTCAACATGGATTTAGTAAAAAGAGGTCATGCCTGACAAACCTGTTGGAATTCTTTGAAGAGGTGACAAGTAGGTTAGACCAGGGAAACCCAGTGGATGTGGCCTATCTAGACTTTCAAAAGGCCTTTGATAAGCTGCCACACGGGAGGCTGCTGAGCAAGGTGAGGGCCCATGATGTTCGAGGTGAGCTGCTGGGATGGACTGAGGATTGGCTGTCTAACAGAAGGCAGAGAGTTGGGATAAAAAGTTCTTTTT
>NC_057715.1:118499069-118509605 GCF_004010195.1 Chiloscyllium plagiosum | reverse complement strand
TTCTACAACTCAATGAAGTCCAGTTGAAGGCCGAGATTGATAGATTCTTGTTGTCGCGAGGAATTAAGGGCTACGGGGAGAACGCTGGTAAGTGGAGCTGAAATGCGCATCAGCCATGATTGAATGGCGGAGTGGACTCGATGGGCCGAATGGCCTTACTTCCACTCCTATGTCTTATGGTCTTATGGTCTATTAAGTTGCTAAGACATTACCTTCCCTGCACAAACCCATGCTGTTTATCACTGATAAGCCCATTTTATTGACTCATAGAGTTGTACAGCATGGAAACAGACCCTTCGGTCCAACCTCTCCATGCCGACCAGATATCCCAACCAATCTCATCCCACCTGCCAGCACCCGGCCAATTTCCCTCCAAACCCTTCCTGGGAATAGATTCTGGATGCTCCTTACAAATTTTGCTCCATATAAACCTCTAATACTAAGTGAATCCCAGTTAATGTTGGGAAAATTAAAACCGCCTATCAGCACCACCCTGTTGTTCCTACATCTTTCCATTATCTATTTACATATTTGCATCCCTACATCACTTTCGCTGTTGGAAGGCCGGTCATACAGTCCCAATGTTGTTACCGGACTCTTCCTATTTCTGAGCTCTGCCCATGTTGCCTCAGTGCTCAAGTCTTCAATAATGCCCTCCTTCAGCGCAGCTGTGATATCCTTTCTGACCAGTAATATAATTCCTCCACCGCTTTTACCTCCCTCTCTATTCCTGCCTGAAGCATCGAGATCCTGGGATATTAGTAGCCAATCATGCCCTTACCTCAACCAAGTCTCAGTAATAGCAAGAAACATCATACTCCCAAGTACTAATCCAAGCCCAATGTAATCTGCCTTATTGATTATACTTAGAGTCATGGAGATGTACAGCATGGAAACAGGCCCTTTGGTCCAACTCGTCCATGCCGACCAGATATCCCAACCCAATCTAGTCCCACCTGCCATCACCCGGCCCATGTCCCTCCAAACCCATCCTATTGATATACCCATGCAGATGCCTTTTAAATGCTGTAATTGTACCAGCCTCCACCACTTCCTCTAGCAGCTCATTCCATACATGTAAAACCCTCTGCGTGAAAAAGTTGCCACTTAGGTCCCTTTTATATCTTTCCCCTCTCACCCTAAACCTATGCCCTCTAGTTCAGGACTCCCCTACCCCAGGGAAAAGACTATCTATTTATCCTATCCACGCCCCTCATGATTTTATAAACCTCTATAAGGTCACCCCTAAGCCTCCGATTCTCCAGGAAAAACAGCCCTAGCCTATTCAACATCTCTCTATAGCTCAAATCCTCCAACCTTGGCAACGTCCTTCTTGCATTAAAACAAATGCACCTCAGACCACCAGTCCCTCTGCGTTCATCCTTTGCTTCCTACCTACTCTTCCCCTTACTCACACTGACTTCATTATCTAGTTCCTTACAGACTTTAGTTAGTACCTGTCTTTGGGTAGAATTTCTGCCAAAATCTATTCATGCAATACTCGTTTGTATGGTTTTCTAGTATTAAGTTGCGAAGAATTAATCACTGTTATGTCTTCAGCTGCAGTACAAACTTGAATAACAAGAATTCATTTTTTTTTATTCTTTCATGAAATATAGGGGCCATTGGTAAAGCTAGCATTTGTTGCCTATCTCTAATTTCCCTTGAATTCATAAAATCATAGAACCCTACACAGTGGAAATAGGCCCAACAAGTCCTCACCGACCCTCCAAAGAGTAAGCCGCCCAGACCCATTCCCCTATTCTATTACTCTACGCTTACCTCTGACTAATGCACCTACCCTGCACATGACTGAACACTATGAGCAATTTAGCACAGTCAATTCACCTAAACTGTACAACTTTGGATTGTGGGAGGAAACTAGAGCATCCAGAAGAAACCCATGCAGACACGGGAGAATGTGCAAACTCCACACAGACAGTTGCCTGAGACGGGAATCAAATCTGGGTCCCTGGCACTATGAGACAGCAGTGCTAACCACTGAGCCACCGTGCCGCCCATAAACTCGGGGTAATTAGGCCATTTCAGAGATCAGTTAAGAGTCAGCCACATTGCTGTGGGTCTGGAGTCACATGTGGGCCAGACCAGGTAAGGGCAGCAGGTTTCCTTTCCTAATGGTCATTAGTGACCCAGTTGACAATCAACAATAGTTGCCGCAGTTATTGCTACCAGCGCTAGCTTTTATTCCAGATTTATGAATTGATTTCAAATTCTATCTAGCACATGAGTTCCCCAGAATGTTAGCCTTGGCCTCAAGATTACTAATCCAATGGATTACCACTACACCCATCAACTCCCTCCATAATAGCAAGATAAAACATTAGCCTAAGACTGATTAACAATAGGTAAGAGATATTAACTCAAGATGTGGCATCACAAAGTGGGGCCAGGGACCCTAAGTGAGCACACAAGCTAAGGTTTTGGGGCCACGCAATCCAAAGCAACAATGGGTGCCATTAGGTCTGGGCCAAGTTACAACAGCAATGCCCACATGAATAGAGTTCATTCATCAAATATGGGGACAATGACAGAAAAGCTACAAGCATCTTTTGCAACATAGGGCTTCTGGAAGTGTTGGTTACAGACAATGGGCCACATTTACCAGCAGTGACTTTGAGTATTTCCTAAAATCGAGTTGCATTCAATATTATAAGGGCAGCTCCATATGCTCCATCATTCAATGGTTAGTGATAAGAGCAGTCCAAACTTTGAAGGCAGGCTGAAAGAAACAGCCTGCAGCTTCACTTGATACTAAACTATCCCGGTTCTTATTTGATTATCAGACTACCCCTCCTGCAACTACAGGGATAGCTCTAGCAGAGTTGCTATTAGGGAGGAGACACTGCACCAGGTTAAATCTGACCTTCCTGGACCCAGGGAGGGGTGAAATGGCATCATGACAGACATGAAACACCTCTAAGTGAGAAAGACAGTTTACTTCCAGGGATGAGGTTTGGTGATGAAAGCATGGAAATAGCCTTGCGTGGGTAAGAGGCATGGTTGACATGAGGTCAGATCCAGTGACACACAAAGTTCGAGTAGGTGGGGCAGTCCTGAACAACCACGTGAAAGCTGCAAACTCACAAACAGGGAAGGAGCAAAACATACTCAGCCTCTCAGAACAGCCAGAAAGGCTGTACGAACTGTGTG
Organism: Chiloscyllium plagiosum; assembly: GCF_004010195.1. Classification (NCBI taxonomy): domain Eukaryota; kingdom Metazoa; phylum Chordata; class Chondrichthyes; order Orectolobiformes; family Hemiscylliidae; genus Chiloscyllium; species Chiloscyllium plagiosum. The sequence continues at coordinate 118,506,434 of NC_057715.1, read as the reverse complement.
CTCTCCCCTTTGTCTAGTATCGAACAAACGTTGGAGATTATGATGGACATGGTGGATGTTGTAGCCTCAATCCCTTTACTGCCTGAAGAAGAGCATGAATTTCTTCCAAGAGACTCTGGGTGCAAGAGGTGGGCTATGGTCCAGTATACGCTGCCTGTGTCTGAGGCTGAGTTGGCAGAACTGGACCCGATACGAAAGCACTGCAGGAGAGGCTACAAGAAAAAGAACAGGCCTATGTCCCCATACCTACAGGAGGAGGATTGCAACGGTAGTAACAAGATCAGTCAGGTGAACCTCAGAATATGAGTTCCCTGATTGGGACTGTTAACCTGGTCCAATCAGGGAGAGCCCTGGCTGACAGATATAAATAGGTGTGTCAGAGGTTCTGTTCTCTATCAGAGCTGACTCTGAGGAAGCCAGACCAGCATCTAGTACTATGCACAAGTAAATAAAGGGTAGCTTGGTGACAGGATACTGACCTGTGTGAAGTTATTTCAGGTGCCTTCTGTTACAACATGGGGTAAACCCTCTTGCTTAATTTAAACCAGCAACACAGAAAAGATTTATCCCATGCAGTTATCTGTGAAAATTTGAGAGGCCAAAGTAAAGTAAAAATTGACTTTATTTCTTAAAGTATAACAGAGAATAATTAACTAACAACTATTTACAACTCCTTCCTCTAACCTATCTTTTACCTTCTCCTTCTACAATACTAGTCTGATAAAAATCCCAATTAGGATCTACCAAAATTCAACTTTTCAAAACCAGCCAACTGTCGAATCTGCTCATTATGTCTTCCTCTGTCTTCTTTTCTTCTTCTTAGGAATTTCTGCTTCACAAGTCACTGATCGATAAAGGTACCTTTAAGAAAGCTATTCTCCAGGCAGTCTGCAGATGCTGGTAGCTTGGCAGTTCTACTCCCAACTGTTCAATTTTCCCCAGTCTTATACCCCCAAAGCATTGGATTGTGTCATTGGCTTTTAAGATTATCAAAATACTCAATTAAAATTGGATTGGAGTTTGGTATTTTGGGGGGTATAATTTAAACTGATTGGCCTAATTCGAATTTGTTTTGTCGTCTCCAGGCAACTAGTCAATTGAGTTGTTCAACCAAACATTACATTATATCTTGTTCAGAACACTTGGTGCTGTGTCAGGTAGTTCTGCTAGCTTTTAACTCGGTTAAAGGTACAGTGCACCCACATCTTCATAACATGTCTTACATACATTTTCCACCTTCTGATTTATTTGCTTCCCCACATCTTGACTCCTGCTAGTGTATTAGAAGTCACTTAGATTCTGCAATGGACAGGAGATTCCATTCTAATAATTTCTTGGCTGTCTAGCCAGAAATCTACCCTCTTGAAAAGGTAATGGCAATCTTGCTTCTTTCCACATAATCACAAGCCATCTAAGCATCTTCTTTATAAATGAGGAACATTCGAGGACTCTGGTCTATACATGATGGAAATTAAAAGGATGTTGGGGTATCTAATTTAAACTTACAGAATACTGAAAGGCCTGGACAGAATGAATGTTGGGAAGATGTTTCCATTGGCAGGAGAAACTAGGACATGAGGGACAGCTTTAGAGTAAAGGCAAGACCCTTTAGAATAGAGATGAGGAGAAACTTCTTCAGCCAGAGTGTGGGGAACCTATGGAATTCATTGCCAAAGAAGGCTATGGAGGTCAGATCATTGAGTACATAGTGGGCGGCACGGTGGCCCAGTGGTTAGCACTGCTGCCTCACAGCGCCTGTAGACCCGGGTTCAATTCCCGACTCAGGCGACTGACTGTGTGGAGTTTGCACATTCTCCCCGTGTCTGTGTGGGTTTCCTCCGGGTGCTCCGGTTTCCTCCCACAGTCCAAAGATGTGCGGGTCAGGTGAATTGGCCATGCTAAATTGTCCGTAGTGTTAGGTTAAAGGGGTAAAGGTAGGGGTATGGGTGGGTTGCGCTTCGGCGGGTCGGTGTGGACTTGTTGGGCCGAAGGGCCTGTTTCCACACTGTAAGTAATCTAATCTAATGTAAGTAATCTAATCTACATTTAAGACAGACATAGATAGGTTCTTGATTGTCAAAGAGATCAAAGGTTATGGGGAGAAAGCAGGGGAATGGGGTTGAGAAAGTTATCAGCCATGATTGAATGGTGGAGTAGACTCGCTGGGCCAAATGGGCTAATTTCTGCTCCTATGTTTTCTGGTCTTACAGTGGAAAGAAGTCACTAAGTATATCAATATTAAGAGCATTATACCAGGATATGGTTGCAATGTAATAAAAGTTTCAATAACTATGCCACATTTGTTTAGGTAAGAAAGCTGTTATCATCCTTTTTCATCCTCAAATGCAATGCCTTGTTGATTATAACAGCAACAACAGAACCTATGAAACTCCTGTCATCCACCAATCTTCCATTGTCTACAATAACAGCACTACACCTGTTTCTTACATTCATAAAGTCAGGACAATGACAACCCTAAATTCCCACACCTCAGAGCTCTCACAGACCATCAACTATTGCACCCTAATGTGCACATTTGCCAAACAACTGATCTAACGCTTAGTAATACAGTTCCTCTTTTATGCAGAAGGTCACACAAAAAATGAGAAGCAGAGAAAGAAGAACCGCTTTCCCTTGAATGAAAAGTGTTGGTCATGGTGAGTGCTACTGCTCCAGGAGACATCCAACAGGATAATAATCATTCTTATCTTTTCTGCCCTTTACCTACATTCTGCATGCCAAACTTCAGATGCTTTTTTGATATTCAATTCATTCGGTCTGCTCTCTTTCACACACGCTAACTCGTGGTAGATCGTAAGAAATTGGAAAATGAGGAGGCCATTCAGCCACTCAAGCTTGCCCCACTATCAATAGGATCACAGTTGATCTGACACTCCTCACATCCACCTTCTTGCCCTTTCCCCATAACCCTTGATTCCCTGACTGATCAAGAATTTATCTCTCTCAGCCTAAATTTATACACAAGGACTCTGCCCCCACATCTTTCTGTGGCAATGAGTTACAAAGACTCACAATCCTCTGACTGAAGAAATTCCTCCTCATCTCTGTCTTAAATTGGCACCCCATTATTCTGAGACAATGCCCTCTGGTCTGAGATCTCCCGTGAGGGGAAATATTCTCTCAGCATTTACTTGGTCAGACCCCTTAAGACTTCTATGATCATCTTTCATTCTTCTAAATTCCAGTGAGTGGGATCCCAGTCTGTTTAGCCTTTGCTCATAAGACAATCCCTCCATACCATGGATTATCCCTTGTGAATTTCCTCTGAACTGCCTCCAATGAATTAATATCTCATCTTCAAACTCCGAGACCTTTGAGTCAAGATTAAAGTGATGCTGGAAAAGCACAGCAGGTCAGGCAGCATCTGAGGAGCAGGAAAATTGACATTTCGGGCAAAAGCCCTTCATCAGGAATCATTTGCCTGAAATGGCGATTTTCCTGCTCCTCAGATCCTGCCTGACTTGCTGTGCTTTTGCAGCACCATTGACTCTAATCTCCAGCATCTACAATACCCACTTCTGGCTCTGAGACCTATGACTCTACATCACCTTCTGCAACTGGATCTTAACATGCTGATCCACAGATTGCAATCAGTAAGAATAGGTGACAACACCTCCTCCACGATAATCTTCAAAACCAGTGTTCCACAGGGCTGCAGACTCAGCCCTTTACTATACTCCTTACAAACTCATGACTATGTGGCCAAATGTAGCTCTAACCCCATTTACAAATTTGCTGATAACACTACTTGGGTCAATGGGTCAGATTACAAACAATGATGAGACAGAGTACAGGAAAGAGAGCTTAGTGGCATGGTGTAAAGACAACAATCTTTCCCTCAATCTCAACAAAATGAAGGGGCTGGTCACAGACATCAAGAATCAGAGTAGATGACACAACCCTGTCTATATCAATAGTGCTGAGGAGATGGTCGAGAGCTTTACATGCCTAGGAGTAAAGATAACCAACAATCAGTCTTGGCCCATCCATGTCAACACTATGGTCAAGAAAACACAGCAACACCTCTCCTGCCTCAGGAGGCTAAGGAAATGCAGCTTGTAGACAATGACTCTTACCAATTTTTATAGAGGCACCATAGAAAGCAGCCTATTCGGATGCATCACAGCTCGGTATGGCAACTGCTTTGCTCAAGACTGCAAGAAATATTGGAGAGTTGTGAATGCAGCCCAGTCCATCATGAAAACCAACCCTCCATTCATTGACTCTATCTGCACTTCCCACTGCTTAGGGAAAACAGCCAACATAATCAAATACATCCCCTCACCCTCTTCCATCAGACAGAAGACACAAAGGTTTAAAAACACATTAACAGATTTAAGGACAGCTTCTTCCCGCTGTTTTCACACTTTTGAATGGAACTCTCATATTCTAAAGTTGACCTTTCTCTGTAGATATACCACTATATTCTGCATTCTATTCTATTACCTTAATATACATATGCATGGTTTGATTTGTCTGGATAGGAAGCAAAACAATACTGTTCACTGTATCTTGCCAAATGTGACAATAATAAATCAAATTGGGGCGGCACGGTGGCTAGCACTGCTGCCTCACAACGCCAGAGACGTGGGTTCAATTCCCGCCTCAGTCGACTGACTGTGTGGTGTTTGCACGTTCTCCCCGTGTGTGCGTGGGTTTCCTCCAGGTGCTCTGGTTTCCTCCCACTGTCCAAAGATGTGCAGGCCATGCTAACTTCCCCGTAGTGTTAGGTAAGGGGTAAATGTAGGGGTATGGGTGCGTTGCGCTTCGGCGGATCGGTGTGGACTTGTTAGGCCAAAGGGCCTGTTTCCACACTGTAATCTAATCTAATCTAATGTAATCTAATCTAATCAAATCTTTCCACAAATAAAGGGACCAAAACTGCTCACAATAATATAGATGTGGTACTCACTAGTACCTTGGCAAGTTGCAGTAACTACTCCCCTGATCTTAAACCCCAAACCCCTTGAAATAAGGATCAATCACTCTAATTGTACTGTCCACTATGGAATATAAGCCTGGAGCACGAAATTGTCTAGTGATATAAAAAGTATGCAATTGCCTCCCTTTGATGCATTGTCCCTCATTCTTATTGACTGAAATGCAGCCAAGATTCTTGCACAATGTGGACTTATTTTTGTTCAGTCAAAGGAATGTGGACATTACTGACTCGAGCCAGCATTTCTTGTCCATCCCTAATTGTCCAGGAGAAGGTAGTGGGCAGTTGCCTTGGTGAACCACTGCAGTCTTGCTAGAGGGTAAAGTGGTGGAGGTATATATTGACAGATGGTACCTTACCTGACAGAAGTGTATAGTAGCTATGGTGCAGGGAAATACACAATGGTCCAGCTTACTGAAGGGAGAGATCAGATGCTAGCCTGCTGTGGAGGGCTCTCAGATGCATCCACTGAGAATCCAGGTAACTGATGAAAATTGAGAGATACACAGAAAATTCTAGAAATACTGAAGAATAGTGATAAGCAATATGGATAAGCATGATTAGAGAGCCAGTCTAGAATTTATTGTATTGATTCTGTGATGTGACCCCTTGAACCAACTTCGCATTGAATACAATCATGGCTGACCGGTGCTTCACTGCCACTTTTCAGACCACTCAACACATGCCTTGATTCGCTGAGACACCAAAAATCTGTATCTCAACTTTAAATATATTCAACAATGGAGCATTCTACAATCATGGCCACCTTTTAAGCCACCTGAAGTATCCAAACTATAGCCACTTGAGAAATGGTTGAAAGTAGTATTATTACAGTATACTCACAAAGGGCAATTAATATTAGGTAAGGCAGCAATGTTTTGAGAAGCTCGAGCTTCCACAAGGCTGGTCCAGGAACTGTTACAGTAGCTAAAATGCAATCAGTACATAGGAGAGGGTTTCAGAAGCTCAATACCTCAAGCAGGGAAAGAGCTATACAATGTTGTACAAATATAAAGAGTCTCTTGCTTAAAAAAAAGGTCAAAAGTTCAGTGTAAGGTTAAATAGGACACTAAAATTGCAAAACCCCACATTGGTGAAAGCGAGAGGTGGAACTAGTGATGAGGGAACAGAGGTTGTGCTGAGGATTAAAGACAAGGCGTTGCTTTTAATTGGAGAAATTCTTTGCTCATTTAATACTAGATATCAGACAAGTAGCATGTGAAAAACTTGATTTTTGTTTTTGGCAGTGCAGGGTATATGACACATTCTGCAATTTTGTAGTGAGGGAAAATAATTGGGAAGTTGTAACAAACATTGTAATGGATTGTGGAATTCTACTGAGTAGGACTACTGGTAGCATGTGATACAAATTAGTGTTCTCTGAACCACATTGTTGATAAAGAAAGACAGATAGTTGTTTATCATGACAGAGTGAGCATTGGACTCCTGATAGGTTTATGTGCAGCGGAAATAACTATTGCAGCCTGGAAGAAGCCTCTAGAATGAATTTTGAGGATGATGGTTGTCTTGATAGTTCTAGGAAATTATGTCAATGTCACAGTCAAATCTTGAGTTGTGGATGCAGCAGGTGACATTGTCTGATAATAACCTCCATGGTGATATGATCAAACCTCATAACTTGCTTTTCAGTAGCTCTGATGTCTATATGGCAACCTGTGCACTGTATTCTTACTTATGTCAGCTGCCCCTCCACTGTAATAAGTGGCTTGCTATTACCCAAACCATCTATGCCTTGAAGGCAATATTTTCCACAGCCAAACTATTTCTGATAGCAAAAAACATACAGACGTTGAGTGAAATCATGAATTGGTAAAACAGTTCGACAGTATTCACTATAGAAAATGAAAATGTTGGCGAGGAAGATACAGAGATACTTGCATTTAGACTAGAAGAGATTGAGGTTCACAAGGAAGAGGTATTAGAAATACTGCAGAGTGTGAAAATAGACAAGTCCCCTAGGCCGGATAGGATCTATCCTAGGATTTTCTGGGAAGCAAGGGAAGAGATTGCCAAGCCTGTTATTGATCTTCAAATCATCATTGTCTACAGGAATAGTGCGTGAGGACTGGAGGATAGCAAATGTAGTTTCCTTGTTCAAAAAGGGTAGTAGAGACAACCCTGGTAATTACAGACCAGTGAGTCTCACTTCAGTTGTTGGTAAAGTGTTGGAAAAGGTTATAAGAGATAGAATTTATAACCATCTAGAAAAGAATAATCTGATCAGGGACAGTTAGCACGGTTTTGTGAAGGGTAGGTCGTGCCTAACGAATCTTATTGAGTTTTTTTGACAAAGTGACCAAACAAGTAGATGAGAGTAAACTGGTTGATGTGGTGTATATGGATTTCAGCAAGGCGTTCGATAAGGTTCCCCACAGTAGGCTATT
>NC_057715.1:118484673-118497950 GCF_004010195.1 Chiloscyllium plagiosum | reverse complement strand
CAAGTATGGGAACCGCAAACACGAGGGGATACAACTTTAAAGTGAGGGGAGATAGGTATAAGACAGATGTCAGAGGTAGTTTCTTTACTCAGAGAGTAGTAAGGGTATGGAATGCTTTGCCTGCATCGGTAGTAGATTCGCCAAGTTTAAGTGCATTTAAGTCATCATTGGACAGGCATATGGACGTACATGGAATAGTGTAGGTAGGATGGGTTTCAGATTAGTATGACAGGACGGCGCAACATTGAGGGCCGAAGGGCCTGTACTGCACTGTAATGTTCTATGTTATTAAGTGTTGCATGGTATCTTCAAATAACTCTGGTAAGGCAGATCAACTTTCTTGTTCATGATAGTCAGAATGTGGACCTCTCTCCTTCAAAAGCTTGTGGATGATGCTTTTGGCAGTTGGAACCTTCAGGAGTTTGATCGATATCCTGGCTCACAAAAATCTATATTTATGGAACCATTATGGAAAAATTATCTCCAAGGTGCAAGTCTGCCAGGATCTAACAGAAAGGAGAAACGCAATCAAGTGATTGTATCATCTGTATTGTTTCTATTTTCTATTTGGGGGCCACCTTTCGAATACTGCATACAACTCTGATTGCCCTTCTATAGCAAAGGTTTTATTAAATTTGAGAGGATGCAGACAAGATTTACAAGGATGTTGTCAGGACTGGAAGGCTTTGAGCTATAGGGAAAGGCTGAATAGGCTGGGCCTCCCCCCTCCCCCCAGGGTGTCAGAGACTGCAGTGTGACCTTATCAAGGTTTATATAAATCATTAGGGGTGTGGATAGGATGAATAGCCAAGATCTTTGTCCTAAGGTGTAAGAGTCCAAAACTAGAGGACATAGTTTTAAGGGGACAGGGAAAAAGATTTGAAAATGGACCTGTGGTGGAAAAGCACAACAGGTCAGGCAACATCCGAGGAGCAGGAAAGGACTTTTTTCACATGGAGGGTGGTGCATGTGTGAAATGAGCTGCCAGAGGAACTGGTGGAGGCAGGTACAATTAAACATTTAAAAGGCATCTGGATGGGTGCATGAATGGGATGGGTTTAAAGGAGTATGGACCAGATGCTGGAAAATGGGATATCTAGATGGCATGGATGAGTTGGACCAAAGGGTTTGGTTCCATGCTTTGTGACTCTATGATTCTAAGTAACAAGACAAGGGAGTACTCAATCAATGGCAGAACACAAGGAAAGGTCAGAGGGATTTTGGGGTGCTGTCCATGGATCCATGAAGGTGGTAGGATAGTTTAACACAATAGTTAAGGCATCTGGAATACTAGACTTTATCAGTCGCAGCTTGTAAGAGAAGAGAGGTTATGTTGGAACTGTACTGTATTTTTTGGTAGGCCACACTGGAATACTGTGTGCAATTCTAGCCACCAGACAAGAGGAAGGATGTGATTGCTCTGTACAGATTGAAGAGGGAGATACCCCAAAATGTTGTTGGGGATGGAGGAGATTGTCATAGGAAGACAAGCTAGATAAGCTTGGGCTGTTTTCTTTAGAGCAGAGAAGGCTGAGGGGGGACTTGACTGAGATGTATAAGATATATTGGTCATGGACAGTGAGAATAGAAAGCAACTGATCTCATTAATGAAGGATTAATAACAAACATTATAAGCAAGTTAACGGCAGGACGCTCAGAGGGGATTTGGGGAATTTCTTTTCACTCAAGAGTTGTGGGAATCTGGAATGCACAGCCTGTGAGGGTAGTTAAGGTAGGAGATCACAACATTTAAAAAGAACATGGATGAGCACTTGAAATATCACAACATTGAAAGCTAAGGGATAAGTGCTGGAAAGTGTGACTACTGTAGACTAGGGTACTTTTTGTCAGTGCAACCAAATAGTCAACTGCAGAGAAGGTCATCAATGGCAGCGTGACTAAAATCAAGAATGCTCAAGAAGCCAAAATTAGAGAGGTGCTGTGATCTGCAAGAGTTGTAGGTTTGGGGAGGGGAGACTGCTGAAATTTGAAAAGGTTGAGGCATCCTGAACCATAAGCCAACATAGATCAGCAAACAATCAATGGTCTAGACTGGAACAAAAGTGATGTAGTCCAGTTAAACTGGGCGTTAGACTCATGGTGGATGCTCAGGCTAGAAATTATTTTGTATTATTTTAGTTGAGATGATGCATGACATGAGGTTGGTTATCAGGTCAATATATTAGCTTGGCCATGAGAGCGACTCGCTTTCTTTCCTTTCCATTCCTGAAGGTATTTTTTTGTATTAGGGCTTTTGTGGCTGCTGAAAGTTTTACATAGTCTTCTGTTAATTAAACACAGCCGGGGCATTAAACCTGGTAGGCAAAAGTGAGGACTGCAGATGCTGGAGATCAGAGTCTAGATTAGAGTGATGGTGGAAAAGCACAACAGGTCAGGCAACATCCGAGGAGCAGGAAAATCGACGTTTCGGGCATTAAACTTGGTATCTTTCTGGGCCATATTCTTGCATATATATTTCTATAAGGTTGACATTTTATAGACTGGACAGGTCTCAAGTGTCATTCCTCACTGGTACAAATTCTGCTGGCTTTTCTTTTCTATTCAACAGAATGCTGTTTTTCCCGCACACAGAACGATAATAACTCGGTTGGCACGAAAACTGTACACACCCAAAGTTCCCAGCCTTCTGCATTGATACACAGCGCTTTTGAGGGCGGCCTGGGACAAATGGCAGCGTCTTTGGCTCTACTGCCAATAGCGAGTTCCGATGGGGATCTTGAAATGTCCGATAGTGAAACAAATCGTCAGTCACAAAAGTTAGCAACTTTCTCTTCCAAGAAGGGATGGACACCAACAAGCTCTCCACTTAAAATGAATTGGATCACTCCATCTCTACCAGAGAAAGCCAAAGCCGTTGTGACAATAACGAATGTAGGTGCCCCCACTGTGCCTCTAACACCAGCAATTATGGGCACGGACCAATCACATGCAACGTTGTCAGAAGTTCCTCGTATCACTGGTGCAGATATCGATGCACCACAGTCAGTTTCAACTAATTTTTCAGAGTCAATCTTGGATAAGGGCTGTCCTTCGACATTGACAGTCGTAGATAACATCAGCAAATCACCTTCAGCTGTTAACTCTGCCGATGAACGATTATCCATTGTTTTTTCCGTTGAACAGTCGTCAGTTGTTGACTCTCCCCAGGAACAACGAGCTGACTTTATCCATGAATTGCCATCAGTTGCAGACTCTCCCAATGAACAGCTGTTTATCATCACCTCTCCTGCTGAGAAACTGGCAGCTGTTGATTCTTCCGATGAACTACCTTCAGTTGCCTGTCCATCTCATGTACAGATGTCAGTCACCGATTCTCCTCAACAACAGCCATTAGGCAGCGACTCTCTGCATAAAAGGTTATTACAATTTACTCCTAAAAGATCAATGACTGACTCTGCCCTGTATCAGGTGCATGGCTATCACCATGAAGAACTGCCAATCAGAAAGACTTCCCAACTGCGAGTCTCACACAAGGAGTCTCTCCACAAACAGCCATCAATTGTCAAACCTCCCAATGAACAGTTGTCAGATGGACAACCTCCGCATGAATTGCTGTCAGTCGTTGACTCTCCTCATGAACAGCTGTTAGTTGCCGCCTCTCCTGAAGAAAACTTAATGCATCCTGACTCTCGCAGTGAACTGTCGTCACTTTATGACCCTCTCCGTCCAGCTGTGTCAGACAGTCAGCTTTCAAATGAAACAATGTCAATCAGGCAAAATTCCCGTGGGATGTCAGACAGTGAGATTGTCCGTGATCGGCTGTCAAAAAGGCGAAAGGCCCGTGTGTGGCTATCCGATAGTGAAACTCCCCGTACACAGCTGACAATCAGGAAATTGATGCATCCACGGAAGTCAGACAGTACGTCATCATATAAACGGCTAGAGATCAGGAAATCTACCCAAACACAATCCGACAGCCAGTCGCCTCAGAAACAGCTGTTAGCTGGGCAACCTGTTCATCCACAGCAATCAGATTACGTGTTTCCGCTTGAACAGTTTTCACTCAAGCAAACGACCCAACCGCAGAAGTTAGATAGTGAATCTCCACATAAACAGCGGTCAGACAGTCAATTTGTTCATCCACAACAATCAGATGGTGAGTCTCCCAGTTCATGGTCAGATACAATCTCTTCCTATCAACGGACAACTGCAACTGATTCTCCTGTTGATACTTCAGCCCAAATCCCAAGAATCAGAGACTTTCTCTGTTTATTGCAGATGATCTTGTGCTCTCCCCATCAGCTGCAATCAATCATGCACTCTGCTTGCCCATTGCCATCTGACAAAGATTCTCCAACTCCATTATCACTGACTGCAAAGCCAGGAACCGTCCAGACAGACTCAAAGGTGTCTTCGGCAAATATGAATTATGCAGTAACATGCCATAGTGAGACAGAACAAAATAAATCTCGACCGTGCAACTCTCTTTGTACATCGTTCCATCCTAATAAGGAAGCAGAGCAGGCTTTGATTCCTAAATTTCTGCCTTCATTGCCAGTAGCCTGCTGTACTGAAGTGAAATGGGAGGAACCATCAAGATCTCCATCACCAGATACGAGCAGTTCATCAGAGCTGGAGCCGGGCAAAATTCATAAGTCTTTGTCTGAGATGCTGATGACCTCCTCTGACTCAGACAGTGAAGGAACGTCAACCAATACTTGTCCATTTCAACTGTCATCTATCCGGGATCATCAGCTGGTAACCAGTAAAAAGGAATCCAAATCATTGCCGAAAGAGAAAAGCTTAAACCGTGCAACTGTAGCAATGACAGCAAATAAATGTCCACGTCGACTGCGGTCTTTCACATATTCTCCACCTTCATCTCCATTAGTCATGGAAACTCCATGTCACCTGCTATCAGCTAAAGATTCGACATCTCATCTTTACTCAATCGTGGATCCTCTGTCAAGAAGTACTGAAATGGGACAAAAGGTACCTTTGGCAAAACTTTGTCAAACTGTAACGTGGTACGATGAGACAAAGAAAAATACATGTTCATTGTGTGGGTCTGCTGGCACCTCATATGTTTCTGAAGTAAAGGTGCAGCATCCATCAGTTTCTGAATTGCTGCCTCAGTTGCCGGTAATCTGCCATTCTGATGTGAAATGGGATAAGCAATCAAGATCGTCATCCCCAAACGTGACCAGTACACCGGAGGTAGAGCTGGCTAAAATTTACAATACTCTATCTCATGTGCTGTTGACCTCTTCTGATTCAGATTGTGAGGAAACCGTAGACAAATTCTCTTCCTAATTATAAACTCAGACTTGTCAGGAACAAAGTGACATTTTTTTTATTTGTTATATTATAATTTAAGATGATCACTGTAATACTGTAGCAACTTCTGCATCCAGAAAATTACCATATTTAAGTCAATAAAGTAAGCACTACAATGATATACAGTTTAAAATAAATAATTTCACAGAATCCCTACAGTGTGGAAGCAGGCCAGCTGGTCCATTGATTCAACACTGACCCTCTGAAGACCATCCCATCCTGAACCATCTTCCTATCTTATCTCTATAATCCTGCATTTCCCATGGCTAATCCATCTAGCCTGACATCACTGGACACTGGGCAATTTAGCATGGCCAATCCACCTAACCTGCACAGTTTTAGATTGTGGGAGGAAACCAGAGCACCCAAACAAAACCTATGCAGACATGGGGAGAATGTGCAAACTCCACACAGACAATTGCCGAGGGTGGAATCGAACCCAGGTCACGGGAGGCAGCAGGGCTAACCACTAAGCCACCATGCCATATTGGTGTTCCATCACCTAGGTTCATACCTCATGGGCAAGAATAATGAGCATATAATTCAAAATGAGTCATGTGAGAGTAACCAGGAAATTGTGTGAATTGGCAGAGGTAGAGTAATAACAAAAAACAAGGTGAGAAACCTTGATATAGTCATCAACAAATGGGTACATACAGACTAAACAAGAATTCGGCACACCAAGTAACCAGCAAAATCATCAAATAAAGTGTTATCAGCTGTTGTGATCACAGATGATTGCAACACTGATGAAGCCAGATCCCAGAATGCAACCTGAATTGATAGATTATAATGTTTTACTTGAGCAGTTGGTTATAGCGGTGGTGACTAACAAGTTGAGGATTTGAGGCTATAAGTTGACAAAGGTCAAGCAGTGGATGTGCTATATTTCAGTAAGGCATTTGACAAGGTTCCCCACAGTAGGCTCATTCAGAAAGTTAGGAGATATGGGATACAGGTAAATTTGGCTGTCTGGATGCAGAAGTGGCTGGCCAAAAGAAGACAGCAAGTAGTAGTGGATGGAAAGTATTCAGCCTGGAGGTTAGTGACCCGCAGGAATCTGTTCTTGAGCCTCTGCTCTTTGTAGTTTTTATAAATGACTTGGATGAAGAAGTACAAGGGTGTGTTAGTGGATTTGCTGATGACACAAAGATCAGTGGTGATGTAGATAGTGTTGAGGGTTATTGCAGGTTACAACATGACATTGACAGGACGCAGAGCTGGGGTGAGAAGTGGCAGATGGAGTTCAACCTGAATAAATGTGAAGTGATTCATTTTGGAAAGTTGAATTTGAAATGCTGAATACAGGGTTAAAATCAGGATTCTTGGCAGTGTGGAGGAACAGCAGGATCTTGGAGTCCATGTACATAAATCCCTCAAAATTGCCACCCAAGTTGGTCGGGGTGTTAAGAATGCATATGGTGTTTTACTGCAGCTCTATAAAACCATGGTTAGACCACACTTGGAATATTGTGTCCAATTCTGGTTGCCTCATTATAGGAAGGATATAGATACTTTAGAGAGGGCGCAGAGGAGATTTACCAGGATGCTGCCTGCAGGGCTTGTCTTATGAAGAGAGGCTGAGTGAGTTCAGACTTTTCACACTGGAGAGAAGGAAGCAGAGAGGTGACTTGATAGAGCTGTACAAGGCAATGAGAGGCATAGGTATAGCAGATAGCCAGAGAAATGGCTGTCACAAGGGATCTAAATTTTAAGGTGATTGGAGGAAGGTGTTGGGGAGATGTCAGAGGTAGGTTCTTTACGTAGAGAGTGATGGGTGCATGGAATGTACAGCCAGTGATGATAGTAGAGTCAAAGGTATTAGGGACATTTAAGCGACTGCTGGACACGCACATAGATGGCAGTAAATTGAGGGGTGTGTAGGCTAGGTCGATCTTAGATTCTGAAAATGCTCGGCACAACATCGTGGGCTGAAGGGCCTGTACTGTGCTGTACTGTTCTATGGTCTGTGTTTTAAATTCATATGAGGTTGCCAAATTTTTGTACTACAAGAACACAAGTTCATTAAATAAATTACACAAGGGGAGGTGATGGCTTAGTGATATTGTTGCGGAATAAAATCCCAGAACTCAGATAATGTTCTAGGTACCTTGGTTCACTCCCACCACGCCAGATGTTGGAATTTGAATTCAATATGGAGTTGAAAATTTAATAATTTCCAAGAAACATCAGTAAATACATCATGTAGCATCCATTTACATGAAATTTGTTGATTATCAAAAAAACCTATCTGCTCCACTAATAATTGTAAATGGCTATCAGACAGACAACCTATTTCCTGATGAAGAGCTTTTGCCCGAAACGTCGATTCTCCTGCTCCTCAGATGCTGCCTGACCTGCTGTGCTTTTCCAGCATCGCACTCTCAAATTTACCCACAGCATCAGATAGTGAGAAAACTATGGGGAAGGAAGCTGTCATCCTTACCTAGTCTGACCTAAGTATGATTCCAGACCCACAACAATGTGGGTCACTCTTTAACTGCCCTCTAAAATTATTTAGCAAGGCCACTTAGTTGCATCAAATACTACAAAGTCTAAAGAAATGAAAGAAATTGAATGGACCACTTGGCATCAATTAAGGTACCAGAAACTACAACAACAAATGCAGTCCTATCACTTTACAAACTCCTCATTGTTAATATCCAGGAGACTAGTTCCAAATTTGGGAGAGCTATCTCACAGACCAGTCAAGTAACAGCCTGACACAGTTATACTCATGCAATCATACCTTACAGATAAAGTCCCAGCCACCACTATCACCATCCCCGGGTATGTCCTGTCCCACTGAGACAACAGTCCCAGCAGAGGTGGTGATGCAATAGTATACAGCCTAGAGAAAGTTGCCTTAAGAGTCTCAATATTGTCTCCAACACAGCACTAGGTTAAACAGGGGAAAGGAAACCGGCTGCTGATTACCACATACTATCACCTCATTGACTGACAAATCAGTACTCCTCCATGTTGACCATAGCTTGGAGGAAGAACTAAGGATAGTAAAGAGTACAGAATACACTCTGAGTGAGAGACTTTACCAAGAGTGGCTCATCAACAGCACTACTGATCGAATGGTCCAGTCCTAAAGGATATAACTGCTGGACTAGGTCTGTGGCAGATGGTGAGGAAACCAACAAGAGGGAAATGTGTACTTGACCTCATCCTCAGCTGCGGATGCTTGTATTCATGACAATGTCAGTAAGAATGACCACTACGCAGTCCTTTTAGTGACAAAGATCCTTCTTCATCGATCCTTACAGTACCTTACTAGTCACTGTCTGCCACAAAAAAAAGACCCACTTATTCCCACTTCCTGTTTCCTGTCTATCAACATGTTCTCAAATTATGGCCAAAATATTATCCACTATCCCATGTGCTTTAATCTTGCCCACTACCTACTCATGAGTAATCTTATCAAGAGCTTCTGAAAGTTCAGATAGACCACATCTACTGGTTCTCCCTTACCTAATCTTCTAGTTACATCCATTCAAAACTCCAGTAGATTTGTTAAGCAGGATTTGCCTTTCATAAAGCCATGCTGGCTTTGTTCAGTCCCTAAATGGTTTCAAAATGTTTGGTCATGCCTTTTATTGCTAGACTCTAGATATTTTCCCCACTATTGATGTTCAGCTAACTCATCTGTAATACTCATTTTTTCTCTTCCTCTCCTTTAGATAGTGGAGTCATATTTACCACCTGCCAAACTATAGGAACTACTCCAGAGTCTATAGAATTTTGAAATATTACTACCAATGTATCTAATATTTCTAGGGCCACTTCCTTAAAATATTCTGGGGTGCAGATTTATCAAGCCCTGGGGACTGTGCAGATCCCAATACGGGATAGGAGTTAAGAAAAATCACGACCATTAGAGAAGTAATATTAGACCAACTAATGAGCTAAAGGCACAAATGTCCCCTTACCCTGATGGCTTGCATCTGAAGATCCTAAAAGAAGTAGCTAGAGATAGATATATTAGTTTGATTTTCCAAAAAATCCTTGAACTCTGGAGAACTACCGTGGATTGGAAAACTGTCAATGTGACACGCCAATTCAAAAAGGGAAGGAAGCAAAAATCGGGTAACTAAAGGCCATTTACTCTAACATTCAATTGGTGGAAAAATGTTGGTATCAATTATTAAAGAAATGATAGCAACAGATTTGAAAAATCATAACCTCATCAAGCAGAGTCAGCATGGCTTCATTAAAGGGAAATCATGCCTGACTAACTTATTAGAATTTTTCAGGAATTCATAATCAGATTAGATAGAGGGGAACCAGTAAATGTGTTGTATATCAGGACTTCCAGAAGGTGTTCAACAAGGTATCTCACAAAATGTTAAGTTATAAAGTAAATGCTGAGAGGATGTTTCCCCTCATGGGAGATTCGAGGACCAGAGGGCATAGTGTCAGAATAAATGGGCATTAATTTAAGATTGAGATGAGAAGGAGTTTCTTCTCTTAGAGGGTTGTCAGTCTTTGGAACACCTTGCCACTGAGAACTGTGGGGTCACAGTCCTTGTATATGTTTAAGGCTGAAATGGATAAATTCTTGATCAGGAGGAGAATCAAGGATTATGGGGAAAACACAGGAAAATGGACTTCAGGAATGTCAGATGAGACATTATCCTATTAAATAGTTTAGTAGACGTGAGAGGCCAAATGGCCCACTCCTATTTCTATTTCTTACGGTCTTTATGGTGTTTTACAGACACACACAAACACGAAAAATGCACATGGGTGGGGGATACTGGGAAACAGGTTTTTGTTCACAAGTCTGCTGAGT
Organism: Chiloscyllium plagiosum; assembly: GCF_004010195.1. NCBI lineage: Eukaryota > Metazoa > Chordata > Chondrichthyes > Orectolobiformes > Hemiscylliidae > Chiloscyllium > Chiloscyllium plagiosum. The sequence goes on along the minus strand of NC_057715.1, from coordinate 118,487,851 downwards.
TGATTCTTGCTGATCATAATGTTCCTTCTCAGCTTTCCTTTTCTGAATGTTTTAACTGGTTTACAAGAGGCGCAAGGTGGCTGATTCACTTAGAGGCCCTGGATTATCAAATAAAATGCATGTCTTACAACAACTGAAGAAGGAAAGATAAACTGCATTTCTTCACGTTTAAACTGGATTTTAACTGCAGAGAACAGAGGGTAAACTCTTCAGCTGGTGGGAAACATATGACTTCTCTTTTCACATTCCCTGAACTGTTTAAAAAGCTGAGAACCAACTGTCAGGCAACATGGCTGTTGGCAGGCAAAAGGCCTTTGTCATCAATAATTGGTCATTAGTCCATACATGAATCAACTTCTTGTTGCCAACCAGAGCTCCATCTGAATACAAACTCCCTCAGTTCTAGTTCACCTGCAATCTTGAGTCATTGACCATAAAACCATAAGATATAGAAGCAGAATAAGACCATTCAGCCCATCACGTCAGCTGCACCATTTGTGGCTATGTCTCTCAACCCCATTCTCCTGCCTTCTCCCTGTAACCTTTGATCACCTTACCAATCAAGAACCTATCTACCTCTCTCCTAAGTGCATTCAATGACTTGGACTCCACAGCCCTCTGTGGCAATGAGCTCCACAAATTAACCATCTTTTGGCTGAAGAAGTTCCTCATCAACTCAGTTCTAATGGGCCATCCTTTCAATCTGAGGCAATGCCCTCAGATCCTAGTCTCTCCTGCTAGTGTAAGCATCTTCTCCATGTCCACTCTATTCAGACCTCCAATATTATATAAGTTTCAATCAGATCCCCTTATGTCCTTCTAAACTCCATCAAGTACAGACCTAGAGTCCTCAGCCACTTCATAAATGACAAGCCCTTCATCCCCAGGTTCATTCTTGTAAACCTCCTCTGGTCCCCCTCCAACTTCAGCACATTCTTCCTTAGATACAGGGCCCAAAACTACTCATAATATTCTAAATGTGGTCTGACCAGAGCCTTATACAGCCTCTGCAGTACAGCTCTGCTCTTATATTCTAGCTGTCTTGAAATGAACATTGCATTTGCCTGGAAATGTGTTGCTGGAAAAGCGCAGCAGGTCAGGCAGCATCTAGGGAACAGGAGAATCGACGTTTCGGGCATTAGCCCTTCTTCAGGAAAGAATTTGCCTTCCTAACTGCCAACTCAACCTGCATGTTAACTTTAAGAGAATCCTAAATAGAACTCTCAAGTTCTTTTGTACTTTCCCCACTTTTATCCGCTTAGAAAATAGACTATGCCTCAATTCTTCCCACCAAAGTGCATAACCTCACGCTTTTTCATACTATATTCCATTTACCACTTGTCTGCCCACTATCCGATCCTGTCCAAGTCCTTCTGCAGCTTCCCCACTCCCCGAACAAAACCTCTCCCTCCACCTTTTTTGCATCATCTGCAAATTTAGTTACAGTACCCTCAGTTTCTTCATCTAGATCGTTAATGTATAATATTTGTGGTTTCAACATGAACTCCTGCGAAGATCCATAAATCACCAGCTGCCATCCTGAAAAACACCCCTTTATCCTGACACTGACTTCTGCCAGTCAGCCAATCCTCTGTTCATACTAGTACGTTGCCCTTAACACAACAAGCCCTTATCTTATTTAGCAGCCTCCTTTGCGGTACCTCGTCAAATGCCTTCTGGAAATCCAAACAGATCACATTCACTGGCTCTCCTTTGTCTAAATTGGAACTCTGGGGTGTAGTCCATCAAATTTGAGTGATTTATTCACCCTCAGACTTTTCAGTTTCCACAGCATCTTTTTCTTTGCAATGGCCAGTAAATTCACCTCTTGTGCCCTGACTCTTTTGCAGTTATGGTATGCGGCTGGTGTCTTCCACTGTGAAAACTGAAGCAAAGTACCTATTCAATTGCTCTGCCATTTCTTTGTTCTTCATTACTACTTCTCCAGCCTCATTTTACAGTGATTCAGTGTCCACTACCAGTGATCTCATAGTAAAAGGCCCTTTGTCTGTTCATGTTTGCACCCATCAATAACTACAAGAAAACTATTCGAATCTCTGTTTTCAGCAGTTAGCCCATAGACTTAAATGTCTTGATATTGCTCGTGCACATCTAAAAATTTCTTAAATGTTATGAGGGTTTCCCACCACTCTCTGGGTGAAAAACTTTTTCCTCACATCTGCTCTAACCCTTTTGCCCCTTGCCATAAATTCATGCCTCGTCCACAGTGATGGTCCCTCCACAAAGGGAAAAAGCTTCTACCTGTCTGCCCTTTCTATGCACTTCATAATTTTGTACACCATAATCAAGCCCCTTCTCAATCTCCCTGCTCTAAGGAAAACAACCACAGTCTATCCAATTTTTCATCATAGCGAAAATGCTCTAGCCCAGGTAACATCCTGGCAAATCTCCTTTGCATGCTTTCCAGTGTAATTACATTCCTCTTAACTGTGGATTTCCTTCTACAGATTGTCACCTTACTGTGGTGGAGAGGCTTGAGTTCTCTGTTTATCCCAGAGTGATGTCATCAGGAGTTCCCATCTCCTGGGAGTATCATCCATGATGGTAAGGTCAGAGGGGATGAACTAGACAAAAGTGCAATCCAAAACAAGTCCTCAACGACAAGCTATGTGGAAGATATTTTGTGATATCAATGGCTGTGATGGGGTGAAAGCTGTAGCTGTAAAGCTGTAGCTGTAGGGAAATCCCTAGTCATCGAAATTTCCTTGCCTCTGGAACTGGATCTACCTTCTTTAGAGGACTGTACAGCTGTTGACGTGTGACAAAATTACCATGTTAAAAAATGTCCCACACAAGGCTTACACCTAGAGAAATCCACCACACACACACACACACACACACACACACACACACTGATTGGCAAGAGTGAGCATAAGAGGTGCAGTTGGTAAGTTTGCAGATGACACCAAAATTGGAGGTGTAGTTGACAGCAAAGAGGGTTACCTCAGATTACAACAGGATCTTGACCAGATGGGCCAATGGGCTGAGAAGTGGCAGATAGAGTTTAATTCAGATAAATGTGAGCTGCTGCATTTTGGGAAAGCAAATCTTAGCAGGACTTATACACTTAATGGTAAGGTCTGAGGGAATGTTGCTGAACAAAGAGACCTTGGAGTGCAGGTTCATAGCTCCTTGAAAGTGGAGTCGCATGTAGATA
>NC_057715.1:118478961-118484305 GCF_004010195.1 Chiloscyllium plagiosum | reverse complement strand
TAGATTGGGTTGGGATATCTGGTCGGCATGGACGGGTTGGACCGAAGGGTCTGTTTCCATGCTGTACATCTCTATGACTCTAAGTGACAGGGACAGGATTGTGAGATCTGGAAGTCCTGTGCTTTGGACATGTCAACTGTGGAGTTTGACTCAGTTGTTCCACTTTTGGTATAGGAACAGGACAACATTTTGGCAGCTTTCTTCATGACTGAGCATCCCTCTTCAGGATGTATTCTGCCCACCCCACAGGAGGAAGGAGTCAGAAAAGTGCCCTAAAATATTCTGTTCTCTCACCAAACTGAAAGACACATCCAGCAGGCTCATTTACCTGCAGGCTGAAACCAAAGTCAAACTCAATTGCGGAACATGGAACATGTGAACCCTCTTGAACAATGAGCAAACAATCACCCAGAGAAAGGAACTGTCCTTGTTGCCCTTGAACTCAGGCACTTGATATCACTGTACTGTAGAAGATTTGAAGAGTAGGGGATCAATCCAGGGTACATGAAATTGGATTCCCTATCAAAAACAAATTTGTTAACAAACTCTTGGAGATCTCTTTGGCATTAATGGTCACCTCATGACTCTCGATCGACAACATGCTAAGAACCAGCAGGCAACAGTTTTGAGTGCCTATGCTCCAACTCATGATGTCACAGATGAATCCAAAGAAGTCTTCTATTCTACACTGGACATCAACATCTCTAAGGAAGATAATTTTAACCTTCCTGGAATCTTCAACACCAAAGTTGAAAAGGATGGCCAAACTCTGGAAGGAACCATCAGTAAGGAAGGAGCTGGGAATTGCAACACCAATGGGATCCTTCCACTCACCAAATGTGTGGAACACCAGCTTATCATCACCAACACATGGTTCCACCAAAAAGGTAAGTTCAAGATTTTCTGGAGAATCCACAATTAAAGCACTTGCACATGATAAGCTATGTCATTGTTTTATTCCAAGATCAAAAGGATGTCCTCATTACCAAAGATAAAAAAAACATAGTTGGAGTTTTGTACAGACCTCCAAACAGTAGTCAGGAGCTAGGGCGCGAGATACACCAGGAGATAGAAAAGATGTATAGGAAAGGCAAAGTTACAGTGATCATGGGGGATTTCAATATCCAAGTAGACTGGGAAAATCAGGTTGGTAGTGGATTGCAAGTAAAGGAATTTATGAAATGTCTACAAGATGGCTTTTTGGAGCAGCTTGTGGTGGAGCCCACTAGGGAACAAGCAATATTGGATTTAGTGTTATGCAGTGAGGCAGACTTGATAAGGGAGCTTAAGGTGAAGGAGCCCTTCGGAGGCAGTGATCATTATATGATCGAATTTATGCTGCAGTTTGAGAGGGAGAAGACAGAATCAGAGGTAACAGTATTACAGCTGAATAAAGGTAACTACAGAGGCATAAGGGAGGAGCTGGGTAGAATTGACTGGGAAAGGTGCCTAGCAGGAAAGACAGTGGGACAGCAATGGCAGGCGTTTCTGAGAGTAATTCAGGAGACACAGCAGAGATTCATCATGAGGAAAAAAACAGCATGGTACAGGGAGGATGAGTCTACTATTGCTGACGAGGGAAGTCAGGGGGATAGCATAAAATCAAAAGAGAAGGCATATAATGTGGTGAATGGCAGTGGGAAACTAGAGGATTGGGAAGCTTACAAAGAGCAACAGAGGGCAACAAAAATAAATAAGGAGGGAGAAGATTAAATATGAGGGTAAGCTAGCCAGTAATATAAAGGAAGACTGCAAGAGTTTCTTTAGATATATAAAGGGCAAAAGAGACGCAAAAGTGGACATTGGGCCATGGGAAAATGACGCTGGACAGATAGTAGTGGGGAAGAAGGAAATGGCTGAGAAACTGAATAATTATTTCGTTTCAATCTTTACGATGGAAGACACGAGTAATATCCCAAAAATTCAAGAGAGTGAGGGGGAAGAGCTGAGTATGGTGGCCATCACCAAGAAGAAGGTGCTAGAGAAACTGAATGGCCTGAAGGTGGATAAATGACCTAGACCAGATGGACTACACCCCAGAATTCTAAGGGAGATAGCTGAAGAGATAGCATAGGTGTTAGTGTTGATCTTTCAGGAATTGCTAGAATCAGGGAGGGTCCCAGAGAACTGGAAGATCGCTAACATGACACTGCTATTTAAAAAGGGAGTAAGGCAAAAGATGAAAAATTACAGACCGATTAACCTAACCTCAGTCATGGGTAAGATCCTGGAATCCATTGTGAAGGATGAGAGTTCTGGATACTTGGAAGTGTACGGTAAAATAGGACAAAGTCAGCATGGTTTCATCAAGCGGAGGTCATGCCTGACAAATCTGTTAGAATTCTTTGAGGAGGTAACGAGCAGGTTAGACCAAGGAGAGGCAATGGATGTTATCTACCTGGACTTCAAGAAGGCCTTTAACAAGATGCCACACAGGAAGCTACTGAGTAAGATAAGGGCCCATGGTGTTATAGGCAAGGTGCTAGCATGGATAGAAGCTTGGCTGCCTGGCAGAAAGCAGAGAGTGGGGACAAATGAGTCCTTCTCAGAATGGCAGCCGGTGACGAGTGGTGTTCCTCAATGCTGAGTGTTGGGACCACAACTTTTCACTTTATACATTAACGATCTAGATGTAGGTACTGGCAGCATTCTGGCTAAGTTTGAAGAAGATACAAAGATAGGCAAAGGGACAGGTAGCATTGAGAAGGTGAGGAGGTTGCAGAAGGATTTGGACAGGTTAGGAGAGTGGGCAAAGAAGTGGCAATTGGAGTACATCATGGAGTCATGCACTTTGGTAGGAAGAATGAGGCATGGGGAGAAAATTCATAAGTCTGAAGTGCAAAAAGACTTGGGAGTTCTAGTCCAAGATTCTCTCAAGGTAAACTTGCAGGCTGAGTCAGTAGCTAGGGAGGCAAATGCAATGATGACATTTATTTTGAGAGGACTTGAATATAAAAGCAAGGATGTACTTCTGAGGCTCTATAAGGCTCTAGTCAGACCACATTCTGAGTATTGTGTGCAGTTTTGGGCCACATATCTCATGAAAGAAATACTGGCCCTGGAGTGTGTTCAGAGGAGGTTGATGAGAATGGTTCCAGGAATGAAAAGCTTAACATATAAAGAATATTTGAGGACTATGGTTCTACACTCGATGGAGTTTAGAAGGATGAGGGACACCTAACTGAAACTTACAGAATACTGAATGGCCTGGACAGAGTAGATGTTGGGAAGGTTGATAGGAGAGACAAGGTCCCAAGGGCACAGCCTTAGAGTAAAGGGAAGATCTTTCAGAACAGAGATAAGAGAAACTTCTTCAGCCAGAGAGTGGTGAATCTATGGAATTAATGGCACAGAAAGCTGTGGAAGCCAGGTCATTGATTATATTTGTCATAATATTGGTTTTGTTACAAGGTGACTATGTCCTTGAGGTTTTGTTTCAAAGAAAGAGTAATTGGCCAGGCTTCACAGTGTCTGAAGTTTGAATGGTTCAGTGGGCCCTTCTGTTTACCCTAACAGATAATACCTCCTGCCTAAGACTTTCATGTCTTTAAAAACAGGTATAGTTAAGTGGGTGTGGCCAGCTCTCGAGCTGTTTGGTTCCGTTCAGCAGTTGTGCTTGAAAAGAAAGACTGCGTACTCTCTCTTGTTCTGCCATTCTGATTTCGAACTGGGAGTTGCCCGTGTCATAGAGATGTACATCTACACTACCAAGGATCTGACCATTTGCCCAGTACTTTTTATGCCTGTTGGTCTTTCCAAAGTGACTCACCTCACACTTTAAATTCCATTTGTCACCTCTCAGCCCAGGTCTACAGCTGATCTATGGTCCTCTGTAACCTGCAACATCCTTCGGCACTATCCACAACTCTACTGACCTTAGTGTCATCTGCAAATTTACTAGAGTCATAGAGATGTACAGCATGGAAACAGACCCTTCGGTCCAACCCTTCCATTCAACCAGGTATCCCAACCCAATCTAGTCCCACCTGCCAGCACCCGGCCCATATCACTCCAAACCCTTCCTATTCATATCCCCATCCAAATGCCTCTTAAATGTTGCACTGTACCAGCCTCCACCACTTCCTCTGGCAGCTCATTCCATACACATATCACCATCTGCGTGAAAAGGTTGCCCCTTAGGTATCTTTTATATCTTTCCCCTCTCACCCTAAATCTATGCCCTCTAGTTCTGGACTCCCCCACCCCAGGGAAAAGACCTTGTCTATTTACCCAATCCATGCCCCTCATGATTCTATAAGGTCACCCCTCAGCCTCCAATTCTCCAGGGAAAACAACCCCAGCCTGTTCAACCTCTCCCTGTAGCTCAAATCCTCCAACCCTGGCAACATCCTTGTAAATCTTTTCTGAATCCTTTCAAGTTTCACAACATCTTTCTAATAAGAAGGAGACCAGAATTGCACACAATATTCCAGAAGTAGCCAAATCAACGTCCTGTAGAGTCGCAACATGACCTCCCAACTCCTATAATCAATACTCTGACCAATAAAGGAAAGCATACCAAATCCCTTCTTCACTATCCTATCTACATGCAACTCCACTTTTAAGGAGCTATGAACCTGCACTCCAAGGTCTCTTTGTTCAGCAACACTCTCTAGGACCTTACCATTAAGTGTATATGCCCTGTTTTATTGTTTGTGCTTAGGGATGTGTATGTTTTCGGAACAGCATCATTAAGTTGGGTTTGGTTAGGATAAGATTTTTTTTTCTGTTCTTTGTGTTTTATTCTGTAATTTTGTAAATAAATTTTGTTTGTTTAAAACTTGGCAGTTGACACAGCTAATTTACCCCGGGAATATTCACTCTCCACCTAGCTAAACACACAGCAATGTTACAGTATGGGTTACTTGCTTAAAGAGGTTTTGAGTGATCTGGCCTGGTCCATAACAGACTGTATTTAAACAGCGAGTGGTAGGTGTTAGTGTCTTTTAGTTCGGGTGTTGATTTGGTTGGTTTAACAGCACTCGGATAACAGTGGCTCTTTCAGTCACCAAGGAATTTCTAGAGGTGGAAGAAGTGACTTTGGGGGTTTTCCAAAAGGCAATCAAGACCAAGCTAAGGGAATTAATTGACAAGCTGGGTTTGAATTTACCTCCTAATGTGAGGAAAGATAAGATGATTGTAGCAGTGGCTCAGCATTTAAATTTGCTGGACATCCCATCAGGATCTAGGTGGTTAAAAACAATGACTGCAGATGCTGGAAACCAGATTCTGGATTAGTGGTGCTGGAAGAGCACAGCAGTTCAGGCAGCATCCAAAGAGCAGCGAAATCGACGTTTCGGGCAAAAGCCCTTCATCAGGAATAAAGGCAGTAAGCCTGAAGCGT
>NC_057715.1:118476962-118478676 GCF_004010195.1 Chiloscyllium plagiosum | reverse complement strand
GTAAAACTTTGATGGATGTGGAAGGCTCCTTTAGGGCCTTGGATGGAGGTGAGGGAGGAGGTGCGGGTGCAGGTTTTGCAATTCCTGCGGTGGCAGGGGAAGGTGCCAGGATGGGCGGGTGGGTTGTAGGGGGGCGTGGACCTGACCAGGTAGTCACGGAGAGAATGGTCTTTGCGGAAGGTGGAAAGGGGTGGGGAGGGAAATATATCCCTGGTGGTGGGGTCTTTTTGGAGTTGGCGGAAATGTCAGAATCTGTAGAGATGGCTAACCTTCAATTGCAAATGAAGAAGCTTCAGTTAGAAGCAGAAATGAAACAGTTTGAGTATGATTAAAATCAGAAGAAAATGAATGAAAGGATTTAGCAGAAGAGAAAGAAAGAGAACGAAGGGCTCGAGCAGAACAGAAAGAAAAAGAGAGAGAGTCTGAACTTCAGAAATTGACAGTTAAAAAGGAAGTCAGCATTAAAGGATGGAGATAAAGGCTGAAGGCAAGCTTAGTGAAGAAGAGAGTGAGGATGAGCAAGTCCTGTGTAGTGAAAAGCCAGGTGAGAAAATGTTTCAGGAGAAAGTGAGGACTGCAGATGCTGGAGATCAGAGCTGAAAATGTGTTGCTGGAAAAGCGCAGCAGGTCAGGCAGCATCCAAGGAACCGGAGAATCGACGTTTCGGGCATAAGTCCTACTTCCTGAAGAAGGGCTTATGCCCGAAACGTCGATTCTCCTGTTCCTTGGATGCTGCCTGACCTGCTGCGCTTTTCCAGCAACACATTTTCAGCAGAGAAAATGTTTCAGTATGTCCAAGCATTGCCTAAATTTGATGAGAAGGATGTGAAAGCCTTTTCTTCGCATTTGAAAAAGTAGCTAAAAAAATGTAGGGGCCAGTGGCAATGATCCAAATCAAACTTGTAGGTAGAGCTAGTGAGGTGTTCGCATCACTATCATAGGAGGTATCTGGGGAGTATGAGGAGGTGAAAAAAGCTATCTTAAGTGCATATGAGCTAGTACCAGAAGCCTATGGATAATGTTTCAGGAATGTAAAGAGGGACCCAGGTCAAACCTATGTGAGTTTGAAAGGATCAAACAAAGAAATTTTGACAGGTAGATAAGAGCTTTAAAAGTAGAGCAAACATGCAATGCCCTTAGAGAGACAATTATTTTGGAGGCTGTCATGAAGTTGTAGAGGTCCTGTATCTTTAAGAGAGTTTAAAAGCTAGCAAGGCCTGCCTAACACAGCACAAAGTGTTCTGAACAAGGTAACAAAGTAACATTTGGTCAAAACAGCTAGCAGCAGTGGGGTTACCATGAGACAAAAACAAATTCAAATTCAGCAAATCCGTTTACATTATGCCCCAAGATACCAAAATCCAAACCAATTTGAATTTAATATTTGATAATATTAAAATCAATGAAATTAAGGACAAAAGGGTAACTAGGGAGAGAATAGGGCCCCTCAAAGATCAGCAAGGTGGCCTTTGTGTGGAGCCGCAGAAAATGGGGAGATACTAAATGAATATTTTGCATCAGTATTTACTGTGGAAAAGGATATAGAAGATATAGACTGCAGGGAGATAGATGGTGACATCTTGCAAAATGTCCAGATTACAGAGGAGGAAGTACTGGATGTCTTGAAACGGGTAAAGGTGGATAAATTCCCAGGACCTGATCAGGTTACCCGAGAACTCTGTGGGAAGCTAGAGAAGTGATTGCTGGGCCTCTT
>NC_057715.1:118459919-118476640 GCF_004010195.1 Chiloscyllium plagiosum | reverse complement strand
ACACCAAAATTGGAGGTGTAGTGGACAGCAAAGAGGGTCACCTCAGATTACAACAGGATCTGGACCAGATGAGCCAATGGGCTCAGAAGTAGCAGATGGAGTTTAGTTCAGATAAATGCAAGGTGCTGCATTTTGGGAAAGCAAATCTTAGCAGGACTTATACACTTAATGGTAAGGTCCTAGGGAGTGTTGCTGAACAAAAAGACCTTGGAGTGCAGGTTCATAGCTCCTTGAAAGTGGAGTTGCAGGTAGATAGGATAGTGAAGAAGGCGTTTGGTGTGCTTTCCTTTATTGGTCCGAGTATTGAGTACAGGAGTTGGGAGGTCATATTGCGGTTGTACAGGACATTGGTTAGGCCACTGTTGGAATATTGTGTGCAATTCTGGTCTCCTTCCTATTGGAAAGATGTTGTGAAACTTGAAAGGATCCAGAAAAGATTTACAAGGATGTTGCCAGGGTGGGAAGATTTGAGCTATAGGGAGAGGCTGAACATGCTAGGGCTGTTTTCCCTGGAGCATTGGAGGCTGCAGGGTGACCTTATAGAGGTTTACAAAATTATGAGGGGCATGGTTAGGGTTGGGAAGTCCAGAACTAGAGGGCATAGGTTTAGGTTGAGAAGGGAAAGATATAAAAGAGACCTATGGGGCAACGTTTTCACACAGAGGGTGGTACGTGTGTGGAATGAACTGTCAGAGGAAATGGCGGAGGCTGGTATAATTGCAACATTTAAGAGGCGTTTGGATGGGTATATGAATAGGAAGGGTTTGGAGGGATGTGGGCCGGCTGCTGGCAAGTGGGACTAGATTGGGTTGGGATATCTGGTTGGCATGGATGGGTTGGACCGAAGGGTCTGTTTCCATGCTGTACATCTCAATGACTCTATATTGTATTGTCAGTAGAGTATAGAAAGGAGGTGTTGTGAGTGGCGCATGAGCTACCACTTGGAGGTCATTTAGGAGTGAGGAAAACACAGGCCAAAATACAAAGGCATTTTTACCGGCCTCAACTGTACAAAGGATGTTGTTGAATTTTGCCAGACGTATCATACACGTCAGGTAATTAGAAAATCACAGGCGGGTAATAAAACCTGCACCTTTAATACCTATTCCAGCATTTGAGGAAGAGCCTTAATTGATTGTGCAGTTCCCCTACCTCAAACATAAAGTGGAAATCAGAATTTGTTAACAAAAATTGATGTATCAACGAGATCTCCATAGGCTGTTCCATTCTGCAATATCACAGCTAAAATGATTATACAGGAATTACTCATGATTTTTTTACTAGCTACACACTACCAATAGAGATACAGTCAGATCTAGGGTCAAACTTCATGTCCAAACTATTCAAGGAAGTTATGGACAGCTTAGGAATACAACAATTCAGAATTGTAGGGAGCGCTAGAAAGATGGCATCAACACTAAAGACCATGTTGAGGGCTTATGGTCAGGATTATCCAGATGATTGGTATAAGGGAATTCCATTTGTGCTTTTTGCGATCAAAGATGCACCAAATGAATCGACCAAATTCAGTCCATTTGAATTAAATTTTGGGCATGAAGTGAGAGGACCATTAAAATTGATTAAGGAGAAATAAGTAAGTCAGAATTCAGAGACCACACTTTTGGATTATGTGTCAAATTTTAGAGAATGATTAAATAGAGCTGAGGTGTTGGATAGACAGCATGTAAAATTATTGTAGCATGCAATGAAACTGAAAGCGGATAAGAAATCAAAAATTCACAATTTGTCTATTGGGAATAAGATATTGGTGTTACTTCCAGTAATACGTGAACCATTAAAAGCAAGGTTTAGTGGACCTTATCAAATCAAAAGGAAATTTAGTGAGTTGAACTACTTGATAAGGATTCCTTCCAAGAAGAAATCTCAGGGTGTGTGATGTGAGTATTCTCAAAAGATATTTGACAGGGAAGGAAAGCAAGAGGAGAAGGTATTAATGATTACAGCACAGAAGGAAGAACCAAGTTTGGAGGATTCTGAATTGGACATTCCTCAAATTAAATTGGACAATGAAGAAGTTGTCAAAACTTCAGATAAATTATTGGGTTATACCTTCCTGAGAAAAATTGTAAAGACCTGAAAGAGTTATTACTATTACATGGGGAGATATGTGGAAATAAATGGGGAACTACTACCCTAATTATTCATGATGAAAATATAGGAGTTGCTGTTCCAATTAAGCAACATCCTTAAAGGCATAACCCTCTAAAGTTGGCACAGGTTCAGAAGGAGATAGAACGCATGTTCCAAGATGGCATATTGAGGTGACCTACAGTGACTAGCGCTCACCCATAGTAATGGTGCCAGAGCCAGAGGGAACCCAACAGTTATGTGTGAACCATCATCACAAAGTCAATGCAGTTACAAAAACTGATGCATATCAAATTCCACGGTTGGAAGACTGTGTTGAAAAGGTGGGACAAGCAATTTATATTTCTCAGTTGGACTTGCTCAGAGGCTACTGGCAGGTACCCCTGTCAGAAAGAGCAACGGCAGTTTCAGCTTTCGCAACGTCAAATGGACTGTATCAGTTTAAAGTCATGCCATTTGGTATAAAAAACACTCCAGCCACAGTTCAGAGATTAACTAATAGGGGTGGCACAGTGGCTCAGTGGTTAGCACCGTTGCCTTACAGCGCCAGGGACCTGGGTTCAATTCCAGCCTCGGGTGACTGTCTGTGTAGAGTCTGCACATTCTCCCCGTGTCTGCGTGGGTTTACCTCTGGGTGCTCCGGTTTCCTCCCACAGTCCAAAGATGTGCAGGTCAGGTGAATTGGCCATGCTAAATTGCCCATAGTGTTAGGTGCATTAGTCAGAGGTAATATTGAGAATGGGTCTGGTTGGCTTACTCTTTGAAGGACCTGTTTCCATACTGTAGGGAATCTAATAAGGTCTTTGCCAGATTACCCAAATATGTGGTGTATATTGATGACCTGGTGATTTTTAGTCACACATGGAAGGAACATTTACAGCATTTATTGGACTTGTTCTATTGACTTCGGAAGGCAGGCTTGGTGATAAATCTAGCTAAAAGTGAATTTGCCAAATCCCATATTGCCTTCCTGTGGGCCATGTTGTTGGACATGGACAAATAGCCACACAGGATGCAAAAATGGAAGTAATTGGGGAATTTCCCACACCATCGACAAAAAAAGCAGTACTACAGTTCCTGGGATTAAGTGGATTTTATTGAATGTTTGTGCCAAATTTTAGCAATGTGGCACTCTCCTCACTCAATTACTAATGAAAGGCAAAAAGTTTCAGTGGACAGTCAGAAGGCGTTTAACAGCCTGAAAACTGTTAACCACTCCCCGGTTTTAGCCACACCTGATTACATGAAGCCTTTCAAGGTGGCAATCAATGCCAGTGATGTGTGTGTTAGTGCTGTGCTCCTGCGGGAAGACCATGAGAATTTCTCCAGGAAATTGAATGTTCATCAGCAGAATTATTCAACAGTTGAGAAAGAGATTTTAAGCTTGGTGTTGGCATTACAACATTTCAGTGTTTATATTACCAGCAACGCATCTGAGACAATGGTATACACTGATCATAACCCATTGAAATTTGTGGAGAAATTAAGGACAAGAATGCCAGACTGTTTAGATGGAGCTTGTTGTTGCAGCCAACAAATTTGACAAGTATGAAAGTGGCAGGTCGCAAAAACGTGATTGCCGATGCTTTAATCAAGACTCAAATGAGATATGGAGGTGTTTGGTGGTGGGAGTACCACAGACTGGATCCGAATGTTTTTATGCATATTTGCATGTGTGTAATCAGTGTAATGTATATGTGTGTTTTAAAGTACTAACCAAATTTTTTTGGGGGGTGTTTTGAAAAATACAACCATTTTTGAATATTGATGGTTCAATTTTGTTAAGGGGGGAGGTGTGCCACAAGACTGGTTCTGTTACAAGGTGACTATGTTCTTGAGATTTATTTTCAGAGAAGGGGTAATCGGCCAGGCTCCATAGTGTTTGAAGTTTGAATGGTTCAGTGGGCCCATCTTTTTACCCTAACAGATAATACCTACAGCCTAAAGCTTTAATGTCTTTAAATAACTGGTAATAGTTAAGGGGGTGTGGCCAACTGTCTAGCTGTTTGGTTCAGTTCAGCAGTTGTGTGTGAAAAGAAAGGCTGGGTAATTTCTCTCCTTCTGCCCTTCTGATTTTGAACTGGGAGTTGCCTGTGCCATGTTTACTATTTGTGCTCAGGGATATGTGTGTTTTCAGAACAGCATCATTAAGTCGGGTTTGGATAGGATAAGTTATCGGGTATTCTATTTTCTGTTAATTGTGTTTCATTCCGTAAATTTGTAATTGAATTTTGTATGTTTAAAATTTGGCAGTCGACCCAGCTAATTTACACCAAAAATATCCACTATACACATAGCTAAACAAATAGCAAAGTTATGGTCTGGGCTACCTGCTTAAAGAGGCTTTGAGGGGTCTGACCTAATCCACAACATATTTAAGACTGAACTAGATAGGTTCATGAGTATCAAGGGGATCAAAGGTTACAGGGAGAAAGTGGAAGAATGGCATTGAGAAACTCATCAGCTATGATTGAATGGTGGAGCAGACTCGATGGGCTGAATGGCGTAATTTCTGCTCCTATGTTTTATGCTCTTATGGTCTACCAAACAGATGGCCAGTGCAGAAAACTTACTAAGGTGTTCAAAATTATGAACAATTCTTGACGGGGTCAAGAAGGATGCAGTATATCCTCTGTATCCATGAAATAATGAAGAGCAAAATTATCTATCCACACTAGTTTGCAGATGATACTAAGATTGGTGAAGTAGCAGATAGTGAAGGGGACTGTCAGAGAATACAGCAGAATATAGATAGCTTGGAGAGTTAGGCAGAGAAATGGCAGATGGAATTCAATCTAGACAAATGGGAGGTGATGCATTTTGGAAGATGCAGTTCCAGAGCGAACTATACAGTAAATGGAAAACCCCTGGGGAAAATCGATGTACAGAGAGATCTGGGTGTTCAGGTCCATTGTTACCTGAAGGTGGCAATGCAGGTAAGTAGAGTCATCAAGAAGGTATATAGCATGCTTTCCTTCATCGGATGCGGTACTGAGTACAAGAGTTGGCAGGTCATGTTACAGTTGCATAGGACTTTGGCTTTGCCACATTTGGAATATTGCATACAGTTTTGGTCGCACATTACCAAAAAGGATGTGGATACTTTGGAGAGGGTGCAGAGGAGGTTCACCAGGATGTTGCCTGGTATGGAGGATGCTAGCTATGAGGAAAGGTTGAGTAGATTAAGATTGTTTTCAATAGAAAGAAGGCAGTTGAGGGGGGACCTGATTGAGGTCTACAAAATCATGAGAGGTTTAGACAGGGTGGATAGCAAGAAGCATTTTCCCAGAGTGGAGGACCCAATTACTAGGGGTCACAAGTTCAAAGTGAGAGGGGAAAAGTTTAGGGGAGATATATGTGGAAGGTTCTTTACGCAGAGGGTCGTGGGTGCCTAGAATGCCTTGCCAGCGGAGGTGGTAGAGGCGGGAACAATAGCATCATTTATGATGCATCTAGACAGATTCATGAATGGGCAGGGAGCAAAGGGATACGGATCCTTAGAAAATAGGTGGCAGGTTTAGATAAAGGATCTGGATCAACGCAGGCTTGAAGGGCCTGTTCCTGTGCTGTAATGCTCTTTGTTCTTTGTTCTCTTGTTCAAAATTTAAGTAACAACAAAAAGCAACAAATGCAGGCAAAACATTGCATATTCACGATTTTTAATCTATTTTTAAATGAGCTCTGCAGTCATGAATTTCATCATTCTCAGGATTGGAACTCTTGTGGACATGGAAGAATAACGGTATTCTGTTTCCACCAGATGGTATGTCAGTAATTAGAGGTAACAATTGCAAGATTTTCAGCAAGAGAGCTCGGTGAGATGAGGAAAACCTTCTTTACCCAGCGAATTCTTAGGATTTGGGATACGCTACTTGGGAGATTGGTGGAAGCAGATTTCAAAATAGAGCTGGATACCTATTTGAAAGTGATGACGTTAAAGGGATGCAGAGATAGAAATGGACAGTGAAACTAGCTGGGTTGCTCTTTTGGAAGTTGGTACAGGCGCAATGGTCAAATGGCCTCTTCCTGCATTGTAAACTCTATGCTTTATGGGAATTTATCAAAACCCAAAACCCTTGGCCTCAAACTGGTGCAGAGTAAGGATAACACCTTTTTGAGAGACAGAGAAAGAAAACATTTGTCTCCAATGGGCAGAACACCTCAAAGATCGTAAGGCGTTTGATAAGGCTCTCCATGGTAAACTAAAGGAGAAAGTGAAGTCACATGGTAAGCAGAGTATTCTAGCTAGGTGGATAAATAACTGGTTGAGCAACAGGAGACAGAAGGAAGCTTCTTGGAATGGAGAAAGATGCCCAGTAGTGTTCCACAGGGATCAGTGCTGGGGCCACTCTTGTTTGTTATATACATAAATGATCTGGAAGAGGGCATGATCAGCAAGTTTGCAGATGACACGAAGATTAATGGAGTAGCATAAAGCATAGGAGACTGTCAGAGAATACGGGAGAATAGATAGACTGGAGACTTGGGCGGAGAAGTGGCAGATGGTGTTCAATCCAGGCAAATGTGAGGTGAAGCATTTTGGGAAGTCACATTCTCAAGCGAACTATGCTATAAACGGAAGAGCCTTGGGAAAAGTTGATAAGCAGAGAGATCTGGGAATTCAGGTCCATTGTACCCTGAAGGTACAATGGACCTGAACAGATGGATAGAGTGGTCAAGAAGGCATGCAGTATGCTTGCCTTCATCGGATGGAGTTTTGAGTATAAAAGCTGGCAGGTCATGTTAAAATTGTACAAGGCTTTGGTTCGTCCGCATTTAGAATACTATGTACAGTTTTGGTTGCCATATTACCAAAAGGATGTGGATACTTTGGAGAGGGTGCAGAGAAGGTTTACGAGGATGTTGCCTGTATGGAAGGTGCTAGCTATGAAGAGAGGGTGAGTAGGTTAGGATTGTTTTCATTAGAAAAAAGGAGATTGAGGGGGACCTGATTGAGGTCTCCAAAATCATGAAGGATACAGACAGGGTGGATAGAAATAAGCTTTTTCCCAGAGTGAGGGATTCAATAACAAGAGGTCACATGTTCAAGGTGAGAGGTGAAAAGTTTAAGGGGTATACATGCGGAAAGTACTTTACACAGAGGGTGGTAGGTGCCTGGAATGCGTTGCCAGCAGAGGTAGTAGAGGCCGGCACAGTAGATTCATTTAAAGTGCGTGTGGACAGACGCATAAGTAGCTGGAGGGCAGAGGGATACAGATGCTTAGGAATTGAGCGATAGGTTTAGACAGTGGATTTGGATCGTCTTGGGCTTGAAGGACCAAAGGGCCTTTGTTCTCTTTATCTCCTAAACCACGATAGAATCGTCGATGAGGACGTGTTTGAGGAAATACTCCAAATCCCCACCAAAGATAAAAGTCAGAAGTTGCATGACACTAGGTTATAATCCAACAGAAAATCAGAAGCTTTCAGAGTACTGCTTCTTTGTCTCTTCACCTGATGAGGGATCAGCGCTCTGAAGGTTTACGATTTTACATAAACCTGTTGGACTATAACTTGGTGTTGTGTGACTTCTGACTTCGTCCACCCCAGTCCGGCACAGCTCCTCCCACATTCAGTCCAACACCAGCATCTCACATCATGGTGCCCATCAAAGATGATCTTGGACTCCCACCTAGTTCAAGAGTTGAAGCTTCCATGGACATATGAAGAATGGAAATGCTACAGGAGTAGATAGGATTCCAGCAAAGATTTTCAAATGTTGAGGAGTAAAGCTTCTCCTTCAACTGTTCCTGAAAATCTGGAACACTGAAGAAATCTCTGCTGAACTCAGTGATACTGCCATCGGAACAATCTTCAAGAAAGGAGACAAAGTGGACTGTGGGAACAACGGAGCAATGTCCCGACGTTCCACTGTCCAGAAGATCGTCACCCAAATCTTTGGTAGGCACCTTTGCCCAGTCTCGGGAAAATCCTTACTGAAAACCAGTGTGGCTTTCAACCAAACTGTGATATATGGATATGATTTTCACTGCTTGGCAACTCCAAGAGAAATACCAGTATCAACATCAACCAATCTACATTGCCTTCATCGATCAGTAGGCTTTTGACCTAGTCAATTGGGAAGTGCCATAGAAGACCCTGTTAAAGGCTGGTTGTCCAGTGAATTTCATCCTCTCTCTTCCATGACAAGATGTCAGTGACAGTCCTCACCAGCAGTAATATGACAAAATCCTTTGTACTTAAGACAGGGGTCAAGCTGGGATGCATCATCATCCCAACCGACTTCTCCATCTTCAATGGTATCACTCTTCATCTTGTGAAGAACAAGCTGCGCAGTAATGTGGGCATCATCTAAAGAATGGACAGAAAATCTTTCAACCTCAACTGGAAGAAAATAACACAAAAATGCCATCGACCTTACTTGTGGAACTTCATTATGCAGCTGACAATGTCATCTCTGCTCTCTCGGAAGAGAATTTTCAAGCCTCACTTAATAGCTTCATAGAAGCATACCAAAAAAGTTGGTCTCAGCCTTAACCTTAAGAAGACTCAACTCCAACCCATTCCAGGTCAAGTTCTGGTCCATCCCTCCATTAAGATCAATGGAGAAATTCTCCCATATGTGAAACATTCTCTCTACCTGGGATGCTACCTCTCATGTCAGGCTGACATTGATGCAGAGATTCAATATCACGTCACTTTGGATGCCTGAAGATGAGAATCTTTGATGACCATGACATCCGTGCTATAACAAGATCCTTTTGTATAAGGCAGTCATCCCTCTGACTGTTCCATATGGTTCTAAATCTTGTTCTCAAGATCCTTGAGAAGTACCATCAATATTGTTTGAGATGGATTTTCTGCATCAGCTGGGAGGAAACATCAACACTAGCATCAACATCCTTGAAGCAGCTAACAGCAACAACTTTGAAGCCATAATCATCTAAAACCAACTCCGCTGGGCTGGCCACCTACTTAGGATGCCTGAGTTCTGAACACCAAGTGAATCTTCTTTACCAAGAAACTCAAGAAATGCACTCAAACAAGAAGAGGACAAAGGAAGCCTTTCAAAGATTTCCTGAAGACTTCTCTCAAGAAATGCAACAGAGATGTCAATGTATGGAAGATCCTCATTCAGAAGGAACTGACTTGGAGGAAGCTCCTGGATAAAGCGAGACAATCCTTTGAGAACATCTGCTGAGGTGAGGAAATATAGAAAAGGAACCTAAGAAAGGCATGTTAGGGGTCTCAAGGCCAAAGATCAATTCCACATCCCAAAGACACTTGCCAAATGTGTGGTTGGAATTGTGGCTCATGGATTGAGATGATCAGCCAAGCATGGACCCCAGAACCCATGACCAGTGATATAGAATTTCCTTGGTGGATAATCATACTTGTTAGTGAGTGATTACTGATGTGATAATGTCAATTCCAGAACTGCACAGAACACTCAAGTTATGGCCTAACCGATCTTTTCTACAGTTCCAGCATATTCTCCCTGCTCTTAAACTTTATGCCTCAGCTAATAGATGGCCACACATAAACTGCCTCACTGATCGTTAAGAGGCCATACTCTCTTGCTAGTTACTTTTTTTGTCTTTAATGTACTTGTAGCATCTCTTTGTATTTTTCTTCACCTTATCTAATGTCTCATATCCCCATTTTGTCCTCCTGATTTCCCTCTTAACTGCACTCCTACTCTTCCTATAGTCCGCAATGGATTCACTTGATCACAGCTGTCTATACCTGACATATTCCTCCCTTTTGTCTTTTGACCAAAGCCTCAAAATCTCCAGTCATCTTGTTGTCTTTCTCTAGTCCTGCATCGTCCTTCACTCTTACAGGAACACACTGTCTGTGAACTCTTGTTATCTCACTGTTGAAATCCTCGCACTTGCTACTCATCCAATTACCTGCAAAAAGCCTACCCCCATTAACTTTTGAAAGTGTCTAATACCATCAAAATATGTCTTGCCGCAATTTAGAACTTGTAACTTGTCGGCAAGGCATTGCCTTTTCCATAGTTCTACCCATATTGCTTTACTTGAAGAGTTTTCTGAGATGCCATTTCTCTTTACCACTGTAATAGATCCCCTAATCAATACTGCAAGACCTCGTCTTTTACTGCCTTCCCTGTCTCACTTGATGACTCTGTATGCTCGAATATTAAGCTGTCAATCATGCTCCTTTCTCAACCTTGTCTCAGTCACAGCAAAGACATCATGCCCCAAGTTTTAACTTGTGCCATCAACATTTCTTTTTTTGTTTGTCAGACTCCTTGCATTAAGATAAATATCATTCTATCTTACCAAACTCCCTTGTGCCTTACCTAGTCGACAATGTCTATGCCTTCCTGACTCAATTGCTGTCTCTTCTAAGTTTGGCTAATAATTCCCCGACAGAATTTTCTCCCTGGATCCCACTCCTACCAAGTTAGTTTAAACCCTCCCTAATCTTTGACTATTGCTTACTCACGCAATTATTTACATGATGTTTGTCTTGCTTTTCAAACATGCAGAAATCCTTGCAAGACACTGGTTTTAAAACAGTTCTTTCTCATTTTAGTCCAAAATTTTAAAAATCCTAAAAATAAAAAGAAACTTTACAACCCTCCAGCTTTGAGAAAATGAAATGACATTTTAGAAAAGCATTTCTTTACAAAATATGCAATACATGTACAACATAATACAAGCCTTATGCCCATTAAACCTTCCTCCCACCTATACCATAAGAAGTGGGAGCAGAAGTAGATTATTCAGCCCATGCCACCTGCTCTGCCATTCAATGAGGTTACAGAGCCTCAAATAATCCTAACCTCCACATTTCTGCCATTTCCCCATAACCTTAGATTCCCATACTGATCAAAATTCTATCTAATTCAGCCTTGAATTACAGGTCATTCTATTAACAATACACATTTCATCAGCGTGAATTGGCTATAATGTGATTGACGAATTATGGACACTGTTTACTGAACAGGTATAGCAATTTTTATTAGTGATCTCTACAGTGCAATTTTATATAGTGGTTTTCCACAGCACGATTTTCCATAGCGCAAGGTTGCAGAGGAACACAACTATCGTGTCATAACAGAACGACCTGTATACTTAACGACCCAGCCACCACAGACCTCTCTAGAAAAGAATGCCACAGATTCACAACCATCTGAGAGAGGAAACTCCTCCTTAACTCTGTCTTAAATGGATGACCTCTGGCTCAGATGATGCCTGTTGTTCCAGACTGTCATACAAAAACTAACAACCTCTGAGGATCTACCCTGTCAAGTTCCTTACAATTTTATATGATTCAATAAGATCACCTCTCATTCTCCTAAACCCCAAGCCCCATCTACTCAACGTCTCTCATAAGACAGTCCCTCCCTATGCAGGATCAATCTCGGGACCCTTTTCTGGATTGCCTCCAATGCCAATATAACTCTCTTCAAAACTGTCCGCAGTATTTCAGCTGTTGTCCGAATAGTGCCTTGCGTAGTTTTAGTAAAACTTCCTTACTTTTATACCCCATTCCCTTTGAAACAAAGGCTGACATTCCATTTGTCTTCCAGATTACCTCACTGAACTTGGAACATTTTATGATTTATGCATGAGGACTCCTAAATTAATCTGTGTTGTAACTTTCTGCAGTCTTTCTCTATTTAAATAACATTTTGTTCCTCTACTCTTCTTACTGAAAGGCATAGTTTCACATTTTCCTATGCTATATTACATCAACCAAGTTTCTGCCCATTCACCAAACCTGTCTAAATCCTACAGCAGACTCTTTGTGTCAACTTCACCACTTGCCTTCCCACTATTTTTATGTCATCTCCAAATATGGCTATCATGCGTTTGACCCATAACCTCCTCTGCCTTGG
Organism: Chiloscyllium plagiosum; assembly: GCF_004010195.1. Classification (NCBI taxonomy): domain Eukaryota; kingdom Metazoa; phylum Chordata; class Chondrichthyes; order Orectolobiformes; family Hemiscylliidae; genus Chiloscyllium; species Chiloscyllium plagiosum. Next base: position 118,464,696 of record NC_057715.1, on the reverse strand, counting down.
TATCACAAGTGCATATCTAAATACCTTTTAAATGTTATGAGGTTTCTGTCTCTACCACCCTTATAGGCAGTGAGTTCCAGATTTCCACCATCCTCTGGTAAAAGAGAATTTCCTCACAGCTCCTCTAAACCTACTGCCTCCATCTTAAATCTACAACCCTGATCATTGATCCTTCTGACAAGGGAAACGCTTCTTCCTGTCTACCCTGCCTATGCCCAATAATCTTCAATTACTCCTTGCTCAAATTGCTGTTTATGTGATGCTTGCCATAATGACAAATTACTTAATTTGCAAAACTTGCAGCAACTGCTGCAAAATACTGATTTTAAAACAATTCTTTCTCCTCATTTCAGTCTTAATTTTAAAAAGCACAAAAATAAAAAGGAATGGTCTTTACAATATGAACTAGAAAAAGAATTAAATCCCCTGAATGCAATCCACAAATGCATACAGCACACAAAAATATAAGTGTATCTGCGGAGACTTTGTTTAAAGGGCCAAAGAATAAAAATGACATATTTTGGTCCAGGATCTGAAAACAAAGCATACATTTTGATGAGTTATGGCCGATTGGTGAAATTGAATGCTGATGGTGAGAGTTTGATGGAAGAAGTTCATCGCTGATTGCAATTAACCTGGATCAGAGTCTGAAACCAACATAGTGTCAATTTCAAAAATCAAAGATTTGTTCAATCCAGCCAGGTTTCATTCTGGTGTCCCGAAGAACAGTCACTGGACCCAAAATGTTAACTCTGCTCTCTCTCCACAGATGCTGCCAAAACTGTTGAGATTTCCCAGCAATTTCTGTTTCTATTTTCCATGTGCCTATTCAAGAGAATTGCTCAAATGTCCCTAATGTATCTGACTTGATCCGTCAAACACTGAAATCAGATTTTTTTTTGTTTAAATCTATCTCACATCATGTTTCATTGCTTTAAACATTTCTATCACATTTCTAAGGAACAGTCTTAGCAGAAAGGACTAAGGAAGATTGTGCGGAAACAGAGTTGCTGACAAGATTTGTTACGAACACACTTGGTGCGATTGACTTCTTAAACTCCTAACTTGTTACACAACCCAAAACAGAACAAAGAACATAGAACATTACTGCACAGGATAGGCCCTTTGGCCCTCGAAGTTGTGCCGACCTGTGAAACCAATTTGAAGCCCATCTAACCTATACTACACCATTATCATCCATATATTTATCCAATGACCATTTAAATGGTCTTAAAGTTGGCGAGTCTACTACTGTTGCAGGCAGGGCATTCCACGCCCCTACTACTCTCTGAGTAAAGAAACTACCTCTGACATCCGTCCTATATCTATCACTTCTCAATTTAAAGCTATGTCTCCTTGTGCTAGCTGTCACCATCCAAGGAAAAGGCGTTTACCGTCCACCCTATCTAACCCTCTGATTAGCTTGTATGTCTCTATTAAGTCACCTTTTAGCCTTCTTGCTGAAGAAAACAACCTCAAGTCCCTCAGCCTTTCCTCATAAGACCTTCCCTCCACACCAGGTAACATCCTGGTGAATCACTTCTGCACCCTTTCCAATATTTCCACTTCCTTCCTATAATGTGGTGACCAGAACTCTAGCCACATCAGAGTTCTGTACAGCTGCAGCATGACCTCATGACTCCAAAACGCAATCCCTCTACCAATAAAAGCTGACACACACTACTCCTTCTTAACAACCCTATCAACCTGGGTGGAACTTACAGGGATCTATGCACATGGACACTGAGATCTCTCTGCTCATCCACACTACCAAGAATCGTACCATTAGCCCACTACTCTGTATTCTTGTTACTCCTCACATTTCTCTGCATTAGACTCCATTTGCCACCTCTCAGCTCAGCTCTGCAGCTTATCGCTGTTCCTCCATAACCTGCAACAGCCTTCCACACTGTCCACAGTGTCACCAACTTTTGTGTCATCCACAAATTTATGAAGCCATCCTTCTATGCTCTCATCCAGGTCAGTTATAAAAATGACAAACAGCAGAGGACCCAAAATCAAAACTTGCAGTACATCACTAGTTACTGAATTCCAGGATGAACATTTCCCATCAACCACTACCGCCTGTCTTCTTTCAGCTAGCCAATTTCTGATCCAAACCGCTAAATCACCCTCAATCCCCTACCTCCATATTTTCTGCAATAGCCTAGCATGGGGAACCTTATCAAGTGCTTTACTTAAATCCATTTATACCACATCAACTGCTTTACCCTCATCCACCTGTTTGGTCACCTTCTCAAAGAACTCAATAAGGCTTGTGAGGCACGACCTATCCTTCCCAAAACCATGTTGACTATCCCTAATCAAATTATTCCTTTCCAGATGATTATAAATCCTATATCTTCTAACCCTTTCCAACAATTTATCCACAACCAAAGTAAGGCTCACTGGTCTACAATTACCAGGGTTGTCTCTACTCCCTTCTTGAACAAGGGAACAACATTTGCTACCATCCAGTCTTCTGGCACTATTCCTGTAGACAATAATGACATAAAGATCAAAGCCAAAGGCTCTGCAATCTTCTCCTTAGTTTCCCAAAGAATCCGAGGATAAATCCCATACAGCCCAGGGGACTTATCTATTTTCACACTTTCCAGAATTGTTTTTTTTTATAGATATTTTTATTAGAAATTTAACATTTTTACAAGTTTACAAAAATAAACAAAACTCTCAGATATAAACATTGATATACAATTAGCTCAAATATACAATAGCCAAAATTTGACAAAAAAAAACAAAACAACACAAAAAAAAGAAAACCAAAAAAAACAACAAAAAAAAACAAACAGACAAAACTCAACTATCTACTAATCTAACCTACAACTAACCAGGGTGTATATTTAAGTCTCTTACATGCTCGGGATGTGTTAACATCAGATATGATAAAACCCGTATTCGTGCGGGATTCCTCCCCCGAGGGGCCGCGGACCAGCCAGGTCTGTAGTCTCAATTAAATAAAAGCCCTTGTTAGGATAGCCGAAATATCTGTATTTATGTAATTCAAAAAGGGCTACCATATTTTATAAAATAATTCGGTCTTTCAGTGCACCATATTTGTAAGGAAGTCAAGGGGAATACATTCCATAAGTAGTCTGTGCCAATTTGAAAGTCCAGGGGGGCCCTCCGCCACCCAGTTCATCAAAATATTTTTCCTTGCACAGAAAGAAAGAATAGAAAATAGTCTCTTCCCGTACGTGTCCAGGGAGGGAAAGTTCGAAAAGCCCAAGAGGAGAGATACGGGGTCCACTTTAATTTCCGTTCCTAAAATTTCTATCAGGGTACTTGCTACTTTAGTCCAATATCCACGGATCTTATGACAGGTCCATAAGCAATGTACAAGAGTGCCCACCTCTATTTTGCATTTAGGACACATTGGAGATGCTCCTGCCTTAAATTTTGCCAATCGAACCGGTGCTATATGGGCCCTATGAAGTATCTTCAGCTGGATAGCCTGGGTTCTGTTACAAATAGTAATTCTTCTAGCATTTTCCCAGATATCATTCCACGTTTCTGTGGAGATTTCTAGTCCCAGATCCTGATCCCATGTTTTAAGCAGATTATCCATATATCCCGATACTTCATCATGTAGTAAATGATAAATATTACTGACGGAAGATACCCCCACTGGTCGTAGGACACTACATTCTCTATCGGATTTATAAAGACTATCTAATAACGTAGTCTTCTTCTGTATATAATCTCGAATTTGGAAGTATCAAAAGAGATCTCCATTCGGTAATCCTAATTTCTGACGCAGCTGTCCGAAAGACATCAGGACCCCATCCTTAAATAAATCCCCGAGACATGAGATACCCCTGGATCTCCAGAGTTTAAAAGTGGCATCTGTTAACCCCGGTTGGAATCCCCATGCTCCCACTATCGGTGCATAGGGGAATGTTTTATGTGAAACCCTCATTTTGCCGCATTATATTCCAAGCCTTGATAGGGTTTTTACAGTGATCTGTAATGATTTTCCTCTTGTCTGAGAATAAAAGGTTAATAAGTGGGTATTTTACTTGACAGGCCTCGATGTCCAGCCAGATTGATTGTGGATCAGACAAGACCCAATCAACTATGTAACTTAATAGGGAACTTAACTGATATTTCCTAAAGTCTGGGAAGTCCAATCCACCCCTTGCCTGTGGAAGCTGTAGCTTCTTCAGCTTAATGAGGGCCGCCTATGATTCCAGATAAAGGAACTCAGCCAGCCATATAATTTACATAAAACCGTCCTCGGCAGCATCACCGGAAGCATTCCCATAGGGTATAGGAAACGGGGCAGGACATTCATTCTAATTAGTGCTATTCTACCCAGCCAGGAAATTGGCAGGTCTCCCCATCGCTGGAGGTCCTGCCTTATCCTTTCCAATAAATACACAAAATTAGCCTTATACAACTGACCAAATACTGGAGTAATAAAAATGCCTAAATATAAGAAACCCTCCAGGGACCAGCGAAAGGGAAAAAGGGAACCGTCCGCTAAGCGGGGTATCACAGCAAGGCCACCCATTGGCATAGCCTCCGATTTTGAAAAATTAATTTTATAGCCTGAGAATGCACTAAATGTATTAATAACTTGGATTAAGCGAGGTACGGACATCAAAGGGTTACTGAGGAATAGAAGAACATCATCTGCATAAAGGGTAATTTTATGTCTACCTGTACCAATCCTTGGGGCCACTATATTAGGATCAGCCCGTATAGCTTCTGCTAGTAGTTCAATTATTAGCGTGAATAACAATGGCGAAAGGGGACA
>NC_057715.1:118454740-118457494 GCF_004010195.1 Chiloscyllium plagiosum | reverse complement strand
CACACATATACATACATCCCACATATATACATAAAATAATAAAAGAAAACAACCCCAAGGGGGGGGGAGGAAATCAAATCCCTCTCCCCACCCCCCATGATAATATTAAGCAGTAAGGTAAGAGAAAAAAAGGGAGGGGATATAAACCAAAGCGGGGGGGGGGAAGGCAGACCAACATCCATTATGTACTACCGTTTATCTAAGGGAGTCCAAGAATTCCTTAGCCTTTTCTGGTGATCCAAAGTTATATATGGATCCTTCATGGTTAAAGCGTAACATCGCTGGGTAGCGTAAGGGGTACGTTTAAGTCCCTTAAACGCTTCTTCGCCTCGTCGAATGCTTTCCTCTTTCGAACCAGAGCCGGGGAAAAGTCCTGAAATAGCATGATCTTGGATCCTTTGTAGATCATAGCTTGGGGGTCTTTTCCGAGATTTCTAGAGGCTTCTAGGAGTATCTGCCTCTCCCTGTAGCTCTGCAGCCGGAACAGGACCGGGCGTGGGCGCTGGTTCGAGCCGGGCCTGCGTATTGCTACCCGGTAGGCCCATTCCACCCTTACCTGGCCTGGTCCAGCTTGCAGATTTAAAAGTTGTGGCAGCCACTGCTCCAGGAATGCTGTAAGCTGGCCTTCCTCTTCCTGCTCGGGAAGGCCCAGCAAACGAATATTTTTTCGACGACCTCGATTATCGAGGTTGTCAATATGATTTTCCAAGGTCCGGACTCGCTGCTCGAGAGTCTGGACCTGATCCACGGCCGATTGAGCGGTTGTCTCCGAGGTCGCGGCCTTTAGCTCCGCCCCTCCGACTCGGCGTTGAATTTCTTCAATTTCACGGTCGTGCTTCTGCAGCGCGGCCGAGAGCGACTCCCAACGATTTCTGGATTTGACGATAAAGGCATCGATCTTCGAGTCAAGCTTGGAAAGCATTTCTGCAAGGCTTGCTACTGTTGGTAAGTCCCCCGGGGCGGCTGTGGGCGCCTCTGCTGCAGCTGGAGAGTGTGGGGGAGGGGTTCCTGCTTGCTGAGAGCCTCGGGCTCCTTTCCCTTTAGTCATTTTAACTTAGGATAAAGTTGCTTAAATGTAATGTTACACAACTAATTGAGTTACTAAACTATTATAAATGATTTATAAATGATTTGGTGAGCTTGGTAGGGGGTAGGTGACCCACTGTGCCCAAGTCTTGGGAAGAGCACTATAGACTCAGTCTTACTGGGTCGCCGCCATCTTGGATCCCCCCTCCAGAATTGTTAATACCTTGTGAATCTCAATCCCATCTAATCTAGTTACCTGTATCTCAGTATTGTCCTCATCAAAATTGTCTTTTTCCAGTGTGAACAATGACAAAAAGTTTTCATTTAGTGCCTCTTGTATCCGTTCGGACTCCATGTGCCAACTTCCCACTACTTTGCTTGACAGGCCCTAATCTTACTCTAGTCATTCTTTTATTCTTGACATACCTATAGAAAGCTTTTGAGTTTTCCTTGATCCCACCTACCAAAGACTTCTTATATGCCCTCCTGGCTCTTCTTAGCTCTCTCTTTAGGTCCTTCCTGCTAAATTGTAACTCTCAAGTGCCCTGAGCCTTCACATCTCATCTTTACATTAGCCTCCTTCTTCCTCTTGACAAGAGTTTCAACTTCTTTAGTAAATCACAGTTCCTTCACTCGACCATTTTCTCCCTGTCTGACAGGTACATACTTATCAAGGACATGCAGTAGCTATTCGTTGAACAAGCTCCACATTTCAATTGTGCCCATCTCCTGCAGTTTTCTTCCCTATCCTATGCATCCTAAATTTTGCCTAATCGCATCATAATTGCCTTTCCCCAGCTAGAACTCTTGCCCTGTGGTATATACCTAATCCTTCCCATCGCTAAAGTAAACGTAACCAAATTGTGATCATTACCACCAAAGTGCTCACCTACCTCCAAATCTAGCACATGGCCTGGTTTATTACCCAGTATCAAATCCAATATGGCCTCGCTTCTTGTTGGCCTTTCTACATACTGTGTCAGGAGACCCTCCTGCACACATTGGACAAAAACCGATCCATCTAATGTACTTGAATTACAGTGTTTCCAGTCAATATTTGGAAAGTTAAAGGCCCCCATAACAACTACTCTGTTACTTTCACTCCCAGCCAAAATCATCTTTGCAATCCTTTCCTCTGGAACTTTCTAGATGCCTATAGAAAACTCCCAACAGGATGACCTCTCCTTTTCTGTTTCTAACCTCAGCCTATACTACTTCAGTAGACGAATCCACCAGAAACATCCTTTCTGCCACTGTAATACTGTCTGATTAATAATGTCACACCTCCTCCTCTTTTACCACCTTCCCTGTTCTTACTGAAACATCTAAAATGGATGCCGTTCTACATATTAACGAAAAATTACGAGCACATTAGCACTTGGGTATCACTTGCTCACCTTGCAAGCAAGGGAAAGAGAACGTTTCTTTCAAGACGACCTGCACACAGGTGATGGGAGCTATTTGTTGAAGCTTTTGTTGAAGAATCCAACTTACACTTACAAATGGTTCTGAAATTTGAGGTGCAACTCCCAGACTGAGTGATCTGTGAAGAGGAAGGTTGCTGTCATCATCTCTTCATCCAGGTCCTGCTTCAGTGACAAACCTTTCATTCCTTCATAATCAACATGAGTGACTTTCACATTTCACTGCATTGTCTCCTTCCCAGGCATAATCATAAAGAGATGGTAGTTCAAGGTTTGTATATGTGTGTGTGTTGGGGATGGGGTG
>NC_057715.1:118451092-118454004 GCF_004010195.1 Chiloscyllium plagiosum | reverse complement strand
GGGTGTGTGTTAATGGGAGTGGGGGGTTATGTGGGGGTATGGTGATGGGAGTGGGGGTGTATGGTGATGGGGGTTTAAGAGGTTGGGGTGATGGGATCCTGCGTGGGGTGGAGGTGTGGAGAATTCCCCGGGGAGCTGCTCCTCCAATCAGGAGTCAACCTCCTTCGCGCGCTCTTTGGGCAGCCGTTCAGCTCGCGCCTCTCCTCCCGCCCAATCAGTGTGCGCTGTTTTGCCGCGCTCTCAGTGGCGGTTGGTGAGGGTTGTGCGCGGCCCCGTCTTGTGGCGCGAGCTCACTCTCACCTTCGCAGGCCGGATCCTTTCACCCTTGCCACTGAAGGATCGCAGCAGATGGGAGAAAACACGATATGGCCAACAAATTGAATGTAAAAATGCCGACAAAAGTGGGGGAAGGTGGGATATGGTGCTGGAGGCCATCACCAGGCATCGTCGTTGCAGGCAAACGCCTGAAAACTTACACTCGGACGCCAAAAGACACCTTAAAAACCCAGAGCTGGCCTACATCCTAGCCCTTCAATACTAGGTAAATAAACGCAAAATACCACCGAAACTGTAAATATGTAATAAAAGTGCAAAGTCCGACAGAAACTCAGCAGGTTTGTCAGCATCTTTGGAGAGAGAAAGAGTTATCGTTTCCAGTCCAGTTTGATGACTTCCGAATCAGCACGTGGAATTGGCCTTTCCCATCCGCTTGGTTTAACTCCCTGAAAGAATATCTGTCTACGCCATAAAATAGTTTTCAAGATACACACTTCAAGGTTGCAGATATCTGAACATTCACAACACTTTGAAGAAATTTCTGCTCAGTTGGATTTCCTACAATCCAGGGCTGCACGGTGGCTAAGTGGTTAGCACTGCTGCCTCACAGCGCCAGGGACCTGGGTTTGACTCCAGCCTCGGGCGACTGACTGTGTGGAGTTTGCACATTCTCCCCATGTCTGCATAGGTTTCCTCCCACAATCCAAAGATGTGCAGGTTGGGTGAATTGGCCATGGGAAATTGCCCATAGTGTTAGGTGCATTAGTCAGGGGTGAATGTAGAGAAGTGGGTCTAGGTGGGTTGCTGTTCGGAGGGTCGGTGTGGACTTGTTGGGCCGAAGGGCCTGTTTTCACACTGGAGGGAATCTAACCATAAAATGCAAGTGGATATGGGTTTGGAAGGTTAGAGTGGTGCTGGAAAAGCACAGCAGGCCAGGCAGCATCTGAGAAGCAGGAAAATCAACGTTTCGGGTAGGAGCCCTTCATCAGGAATGAGGCTGGGAGCCTTGGAGATGGAGAGATAAATGGCTCTCTCCACTTCTGAGGCTCCCAGCCTCATTCCTGATGAAGGGCTCCTGCCCGAAACGTTGATCTTCCTGCTCCTCGGATGCTACCTAACCTGCTTGCTTTTCCAGTACCCACTTCCGCCTAATGGATTTGGAAGGTGTGTCAGAATCGGTGAATTCTTGCATTGCATTCTGTAGATCGTTAACACTGCTGTTGCTAAGTGTTGGTGGTGGATGTGATAGCAGTCATGCGGCTGGTTTGTCTTGGATGGTGCCATGGTTCTTGAGTGTTGTTGGAGGTACACTCATCCAGGCAAGTGGGGAGTATTACATCACGCTCCTGTGCCTTATAAATGGTGGACAGGCTTTGGGAGTCAGGTGTTGAGTTATTCACTGCATGATTCCTAGTCTCTGGCCAGTTCTTGTAGCCTTTGTATTTATATAGAACATAGAAGAATACATCGCAGTACAGGCCCTTTGGCCCTCGATGTTGCGCCGATCCAAGCCCACCTAACCTACACTAGCCCACTATCCTCCATATGCCTATCCAATGCCCGCTTAAATACCCATAAAGAGGAAGAGTCCACCACTGCTACTGGCAGGGCATTCCATGAACTCACGACTCGCTGAGTAAAGAACCTACCCCTAACATTGTTTCACCATATTTCCCACACTACCATGACTTCACCTTATTCACTATTGCTTTGGAATTTCCTGGGATCATGAAAGGTTTTACATAAATGCAATTTTTTTTTTATTGGGCACAATACAGCATGCATGTGTTAGCAATGGACTCATCTCACCTCCACAGCCAGGGTGTTTCGGCAGCATCATTCCAAGCCTGTAAATCACAAGATATCAATGTTTATTCTCAGTCAGGTTTGAACTTGAAGGAGAAAATCTGTTAGTTTATGGAGTCTTGACAACTTGGAAAGTTTATGGCTTCCAGACCAAAATGTAGATATTTTAAGCCAGTGTGATTAGATTAGATTCCCTACAGTGTGGAAACAGGCCCTTCAGCCCAACAAGTCCACACCAAATTTTCCAACCCACCCAGACCCATTCCCCTACTCCCTACGAATGCATCTATCACTATGGGCAATTTAGCATGGCCATTCACCTGACCTTTGGACTGTGGGAGGAAACCCATGCAGACACAGGGAGAATGTGCAAACTCCACACAGACGGTCACCTGAAGCTGGAATCGAACCCGGGTCCCTGGCGCTGCGAGGCAGCAGTGGTAATCACTGAGCCACCGTGCCATAATAATAGCTCAATCCAATGTCGATTTTATTTTGGTGACTGAGAATCCTTCGATCACAGTGGTTTACAGTTTGATTGGCTGCTTATGAAACCGAGGAGAAAGTGAGGGCTGCAGATGCTGGAGATCAGAGCTGAAAATGTATTGCTGGAAAAGCGCAGCAGGTCAGGCAGCATCCAAGGAACAGGAGAATCGACGTTTCAGGCATAAGCCCTTCTTCAGGAATGAGGAAAGTGTGTCCAGCAGGCTAAGATAAAAGGTAGGGAGGAGGGACTTGGGGGAGGGGCGTTGGAAATGCGATAGGTGGAAGACAGGCCGCCTACTTGCGGAATGTTTCAGAGAACACCTCTGGGACACCCGGACCAACCA